>NC_085070.1:5728458-5975958 GCF_963662255.1 Cinclus cinclus | reverse complement strand
CCGCTGCTGTGTCTGAAGCCGGCAGAAAGCCAAGGCAGGGCTGAATCTCCAGCTCAAGTGAAGCATTTTAAATGTTTTTCCTCCTCTATTTTTTTTCCTCTCCCCAGCGAGCGCAGAGTTGCCAGGCTTGAACACAGATGATCATGTCAAGGTGCTCTGAGACAGAAGGGTTTTAGTCAGGTCTGGATAAACCAGTTCTGCAGTGCTTTCCTGCATTTGTGTCTCTTCCACAAAGCCTTTCCTCAGTGCCTGCTCCCTCTCTGACTGCTGAAGGCTCCTGGATCCAAAACTGAGAGCTCAGATTGCTCTCGAGGAGCTGTCCAGGAACACCCAAGCTCAGTTCTTGGAGGTCAGAGCAGGTCAATCCCATACAGACAGAACTTGCATCCCTTACAGGGGCTTAGGGTGGGAAACCAGGGGGGAATTTCTCCTTTTAAAGGGTCTCGAGGATGTGGGAGTCTCACAGCTGAGAGATGCAAGACAAAATCCACTTGTAGCAACTTTTCTCAATTTTCCCTTTCCTGTTTTTAATACAAGAGTTTTCTCCTTTCCCTTCCTTCCTTTGCCTGCCTCGTCCTTGTCCCCCCAAAAGTGAAATGCACGTGTCCTGGTTTAAAAACCAGAAGCAATTAAAAATTCATGCTAATTAGGAGGAATCAGGAAAAAAATTGGTATCTCTTGCAATTCATCACAGCAACTTCATCACTCCTCAGAATTCCTCCAAAGTAAGAAAAGGGCTGCTCAGAATCCACCCTGCAGTGCTCAGGGCACCTGAGAGTCCTGCAGAATTAATTGCCAGGCACATTAATTACTGATTAAATAGGAAATCCCCAAATACCATTAGGAAGGGATGATTAAACACGCACCACTGATTGGATCCATCGTCCTTCCAGCCTCACTGGAAGTCACCTTCCTGGTGCTCAGGTTCGGAAAGGCTAATGTATCCTAGGAGGGAAATAAATGGTCTCAGCAGGGAGCTGGGAACACCTCCCTGGGATAAAACTGCAGGTTCCTTATCCAGGACCACACATCTTGGCTCTGCAGCCAAATAAAATGCTCATTTTCCACCTTGGAGGTGGCAGCTGTGGTGGCAGCATCAGGCACTGCTCCCAGCTTCAGCTCAGCCCATCTGCCCCACCGAGGGCTGCCAGGAAAAGGAACCAGGAAAACCTCCCGGGTTCTGGAAACTTCTGTGTCCAGGAGGGCAAAGCGGGGAACAGGCTGGGAACAGGCTCAGGGTGAGGGAGGACAAACCCTGAGGTCCAAGCCAGGGCTTTGTTCACACAGCTCATCCTAAAGAGCCAGGGCACACGAGAGGGATCAGGGCACGGTCCTGGAATTGTTCCACTGGTCCAGCCACACCTCCCAGGCTGGAGAGCAATCCCAGGGATTGCACCCTGGGGTGCTCTCAACCTGGCAGCTCTCACACAACGTCACTGCTGGCTCCTCAGAGCCCCAGGTACCGGGGCCAGGCTTGGAGCAGCCTCTCAGGTGAGCATGGCCTCCCAGGTGAGTGCAGCCTCTCAGGTGAGCATGGCCTCCCAGGTGAGCACAGCCTCCCACACCCTCCTGTCTCTCCGGGCATTCCCCCTTTGCTCCTCCCGAAGTCTGAGCATCAGCAGGGAAGTTCCTGACCCTGTGCAGTGACAGGAAGGGACACTCCTGTCCCCAGCCCTTGCAGCCAAAGCTGGTGATGGAGGAGCAGAGGAACCAGCCAGGAAAATTCCATTGCCAATCCCTGCCCTTCCAGAGGGCTAGGATCAGAATTCCTGCCTGCTCCTGCCTATCAGGGTGTAATTTTAATGTAAAAATGTAAACCAGGCACAGGAAACCTCCCAGGTGTGCTGGCCGAGCTGGGAGTGCTGAGCCCTGTCCTGGTGGCAGCACCCAGGACACCAGAGCCAGGCACGGTGAGAAGCTGCTGCCATCTCCTGGGCAGCCCGGCTCCACCGGGCATCCTTCTCCCCTTCCTTTTCCCCAAAACTGCTCCCAAATGCCACCCCTAGCCCTGGCTGGACTGTGGCAGCTCGGGTGTCACTGAGGCACAAGCCACTGCTGCATACAAGTAAAGATTTTATAAAAGATTTTATAAAAGAAATGCCTTGTAAATCAGGCCTTGCTCTGCAGAATTACCAGCTGAGCATTTCAGTTCCCATAAGAAGGAATCAGAGGAATGAAAAGTCAGTTTACACAACAACCTATCCTTGGAGAGAAAAATCAGTCACATCTGTAACAACAAAATCCACAAAGAAAAAGACATAAATACCTGTACACAGAGTCCTAACACATACACACACAAGAAAACTATCAACCAACAGGAATTCAACACGAGGCCTGTAAAAACGGTATAAAAACGAGTTATGCGAATAAAGAACTGGCATTTCCTGCATGAATAAACAGAATCCTGTCTGCTTTACTGCAGCTAGCACCTCCCTGGCAGCAGGGCTGTGCCTCTGCATTGCGTGACAAGCACGACGTGTGACACAGGGACAGCCAAGCCCTGCTGGGCTCTGGACTCTGGCTCCAGGCAAACCCCCAGGAATCACAGGCAGCTGTACCCTGTGCACAGCAGCAATGCTGGTGGTGGCACCGAGACACCTGGGCAGGCTCCTGTCCCCTCCCCAGGGCTGGGGACACAGGGGATGGAGCTGGGGACACAAGGGATGGAGCTGGGGACATGAGAAATGGAGCTGGGGACACGAGAGATGGAGCTGGGGACACGAGGGATGGAGCTGGGGACACAAGGGATGGAGCTGGGGACATGAGAAATGGAGCTGGGGACACGAGAGGTGGAGCTGGGGACATGAGAAATGGAGCTGGGGACACGAGGGATGGAGCTGGGGACACGAGGGATGGAGCTGGGGACATGAGAGATGGAGCTGGGGACCATCCCTGGCCTGGAACAGGGAGCAGTGCAGCAAAGGCACCAGGACAGCCAGCCTGGGCTGTGCTCCAGAAAGGCTCTGCAGGCACAGAAAGGGAACAGGACTCTGCTCCAGCAGGGAGGACTCGCCTGCATTTGGGGAGAGAGGAGCTGGAGCAGGCAGCTGAGCCCAGACCTTGCAGAGAACAAACTCCTGGCTGCTGTTTGTCCTGGCTGCTGTTTGTCCAGCCTGTGACAGGGACCTTCCAGAGGAGCACAAAGGAGCAGCACGGTTCCCTTGTTAAGCTGCTTGCTTTGGGGAAGTGCCTTTGGCAAAGTGTTTGTCCCTCCTGAATCCCCCTGCCCTGCCCTGCCCTCCCTGTGGGTTCCCAGGGGGTTTTCAGGACCTCATCCCTGCAGAGAACAATCCACCTTCTCTTATTGCAGCCTGGATAAAGCCCTGCCAGGGCTGACAGGCTGGGCTAAACCCTCAGAGCTGAGGATTCCTGCTGCTGCCTGTGTGAAATCCCACACCGAGCTGGCAGGGACCGGGCTGAGGTGTTTCCCTGCAGCAAACCTGGCACGCGTGGGGGCACTGGCAGCCTCCACCTCATCTCCTGATGCAAAATTCATCCCACACATCATTTGAAACTCCAGCGAGCCACAAAGCCCTGCTGCCCTGCTCCCCTCTCTGCTTTCCCCTCCTGGCTGGAGGCAGGGATGGGGTGGATTTCTGGAGCTGGGGACACTGCAGGGACAGGCTGCCAAGCCCATCCCAGCACTGGGAACCCGCCCCACACCTCCAGCAGGACAAGGAGTCTTTTCAAGTCAGCTCAGCAGTTCAAGCAGTAAAAAAACCCCTTCATCCTCACATTTACAAAACACAATATTTGCAAAACAGGCCAGTAAATCTCAACTGTTCTTCACCCAAAGCAAATAACCCCATAAACCCTGCTGAGGAGCTCAGAGCAAACACAGCTCTCCTTGCCCAGAGCTGGGCAGAGTCCACCCTGTTCCAGGCAGGGCCAGCAGCCCGGGGAGAGGAGGGAGAGGATGCTCTGATGTGCAGGTGATTGCAGCCCAGACCAGCCCAGACAGAGCAGTTCCAGCAGCAGCAAATGGCTGGAAAATGGAGAGAACTCCCTGTCCTTGCTCTGCCCAGCACCCTGCCCTGCCTCAGCTTTCCCCGGGGCTCACATTTCCATGCTCCCCCCGAGCAGGTGCTTGTGCAGTTGTTTTTTTCTGGTTTATCCTCTGCAACTGCTGCATTTGGTCAAAACGAGCCACCCTGTCCCTCTCCATCCCCTCCTGGTGGGAGCAGGTTTGGGTTTCCTGGCTTCTGCCCTTCCCCAGATTATTCCTGGCGTGCTGGAGGGTTCCAGCTCCACTCCTGAAGCACAGCCCTGGGTGCTGCTGTTTGCCTGGGGACTCCAGGAATATTCATTTAACTCCTTCCTCTCGCAGCCCCACCAGGAGCCAGGGACAGGGGAGGAAGAACAGCACTGGTGCCAGCAAGGAGGAAGCCAGACGAGCTGATAACTCCTGTCTGCTTGCCAAGAGGGAGCAAAATCCCGAGTCATGCCGTCTGGTGAAACGCTGGCCCTGTGGCTGGCAGCCAGGGAAATACCCCTGCATCATTTCCAAGCGGTGCCCGAGGATCAGAGCCGGGGGAAAGCAGCAGCTGCTCTTCCCCAGAGCCTCTGTTGGCTCTGGCACCTAAAGCCAGACTGGAGCTGTCAGCCTGGCTGGGGCCAGACCCTGCAATCCCCACCCTGGGGCTGCTCCTGCCCCAGCCAGAGCAGCCACGGGCTGTGCTGGGCTCCTGCTGCTCCTTGGATGCTGCTCTGAGCACTCTCAGCCCTGTCAGCTCCTCTCTAAATATTTTGGGCACTTTAGGAGCTCAGGTCCCTGTGCAACACGCAAATCTCCCACAGAAATTTCTGTTTCCTGCCCTTCCTCCACTGCACTTCACACCCATTTGATTGGCTTTGTTTCATGGCCTTATCCCTGGCTGAATTAACAATCGTGCAGTCACCTTTAGGGATAATAATATTAATTTTACTGCTTCCAAGAGCTCCCTGGCTGTGTCCTCTCCCCAAGGCACGGCTCAGCTCCCACTCCCCCACAGAAGATCAACCTCTTCAAGAACCAACAAGGAGCAAAACTGAAAAGCCCCAGAGTTCAGATCGTGTAACAAGAAGTGCTAAATCACTTCCACCACCCCTTCCAAGGCTCTCCTTAGCCCTGGGGAGGTTTTTGTACCCATCCCATCCTGCCTTTTCTCTCCCAGGTGGAATTCTCCCAGAGAGGACAGGACACAGGTGGTTCCAGCCCTGTCCCAGTGACACCCGCTGAGTCACCCCCACCACCCCGAGGATGGCACAGAGCTCTTGCAAGGAGAATTTACACGAAACCGCCCGAGGCAAACAGCACACGAGGGAGGCTGGGCTTGCAAAACCCTCTGCTTCCATTGCCATTTCTTTTCCCCATCCCATCTCAGGTCGCTGATGTGCTTCCCCTGTTCCTTCTGGTGCTCTCGGAAAAAGTTTTTCAGCAGTTGAGAGGAGCAGTTCCCATTCCCAAGGAGCTGCAGTCCCTTTGAGGAGCTCTCTCCCTCTCAGCCCGTGCTCACCCCAGGCACTGCCCAGGGAAGCTCCCAGAAGGGCAGAAAACAAGACAAAAACCACAGGAAAGGAGGCTCTGCAGGAGAATTTGATTCTGTGGATTCAACAGATCAGAAAACCTCTCTTTTTTTTTTTTTTTGCCCACACCCTTTGCCTTGGGGCCAATTTTACCTCCAGCCAATGCAGAATCACTGAACATTCCTCCAACACATTCTCCTGTTCCCTGGCCCCTTTCCTGCTGCTCTCCTCTTTGCCCTGAACTCCCCTATTCCATTCCTCCATTTTCTCCCTGCTCTGTTCAGCTTTTATCAGAAGTATTTTACACAACAGCTTTCCAGAGCTGCAGCCCACTGGGTGAGCAGCTCTGGGGATGGAGCACGGGAAGATGAGACAAAGAAGGAAACCCAAACTCCCACTCAGGCAGCACGAGTGACTCAGCAGGGCCAGGGAGGAGGAGGATGGAGTGAGCTTGACAAAACCCAAAAACATCCATGAGGGTATCAGAAACACCAGGGAGATTTATCCCCTTCTCCAGGCGAGGATCAGAGTGAATATTAGGAAAAAAAAAACATATTAAAAATCAGAAAAAAAAAAAAGAGTGGTCAGGCATTGGAATAAGTTGCCCAGGGAGTCACTGGGTGTGGTTTGGAGCCTCCTCCACCCTTGGTGATCCTGGGGTTCTGTGCTCTGCGAGTGTCAGACAAACAGGGGCAAAGAGAGGCCATTCCCTTCTTTTTTGGGGGGAGGATCCAGCTCATTTGGAGTAGCTGTGTTGCTGGAAAGAGCCACCCTCAGTGGAACCATCCCTGGGAGCAGCTCCTGGAGCCATCCCCATCCAGGGCCGCTGATTCAGGATCATCATCTCTAATTACTGGGTGGCTCACACGCCGGGTTTCGCTCTGGCCCCAGCTCTTTCTCCTTTCCCAAGGAGGTAGAAGGTGAGCGGGAAGAACCCCGCTGCAAAATCAGCTTGAAATCAGCTTTGAAATCAGCCTTGAAATCAGCCTTGAAATCCTTAAAAATCATCTCAAAATTAGCCTCAAAATCAGCCTTGAAATACTTAAAAAGCATCTTGAAATCAGCTTGGAAATCAGCCTCAAAATCAGCCCCAAAATCAGCTTCAAAATCAGCCTTGAAATCAACCTTGAAATACTTCAAAATCAGCCTGAAAATCAGCTTGAAATCAGCTTTGAAATCAGCCTCAAAATCAGCTTCAAAATCAGCTCGAAGTCAGCCTCAAAATATTCCAAAACCACCTTCAAAGTCAGCCTTGAAATACTTCAAAATCAGCCTCAAAATCAACCTTGAAATACTTCAAAAATCAGCTTCAGAATCAGCCTCAAAATCAGCCAAGGGCCTGACAGGAGAATGGGGAAAATCCAGGAAAGAGAGCAAAGAGAAACTCGACTGATTTCCTAATTTGCTGTTACTTGAGGTGTTCAGCCAAAATTACTCGGGAGGAATCTCAACAGGGACGTGTCCCCAGCAAGAAAATGTCGTGTTCGTGAGGATGGGGCTGTGAAAAGGGGTCAGGAGAGTCCAACCCCCATGGCCCTTCATGATCCAGATTTTTTCCAAGCAGGAGCAGAAGCTGAATCTGAGCACTTTTACAAGGATGTTCCCTGTTTTTCACATTTTCTGGAATAGTTTGGCCTTCAAGAAAAGCCTGGAGCAGAGCTGGACAGCAAGACTGGAGGCTCCTCCACATTTCCAGGGCTTCTGCAAGAGGTCACAGGACTGGCCACTATTCCAGGGGATGCTGAAATGCACAGAACGTGATGTCCAGCTCCCCGAATCCTCAGGGATGTCCCCACTGCCCACTTTAACCCTTTAAACAGGGGTCACCCCTTGTTTTGCAGCTCTCTCCAAGGCTGGGCAGGTAGGAGGAAGTGTCTCTGTCAGTGAAACCTCCAGGGGGCTGTGAGCTGGACAGGGAGGAGGAAATATTTGCATTGACCTCATCAAGCCCTGGGTATAAAATGGGCTGGGGAGGAGTGAGTTCTTCTCAGTTCCCAGGCGCAGGTGGGTGAGGAGGAGGAGGCACCAGAGCGGTCATGGCAGCCTTCCTCCTCTTGGCAGCCTTGCTCCTGCTGGGGACGGTGGCTGGCCAAGAGCAGACAGAGATGGGAGGGTGTCCTTGGCTCTGGAATGCGACTGAAGGGAATTTCTCTGTGGAAACAACACCTGAGACTTACCGGGCCAACACAACCTACCTGGGTAAGGCAGCCCTGCCTGCAGCTCAGATTCCCCTGCACAGGAATCTCTGACTCTGTCCCCACTCCTCGGATGTGCTCAGACTGGGGCAGGTGGAACGTTCTCTTTTCTGCTTTCATTACTTTTAGTTTAAGGCAGGAGATGAGTAAACGGTGCTGTTGTCACCTCTTTGCTCCTATTTCATGCTCCCCTCTACAGCTCAACCCCAAATTCTCTTTCACTCCTCAAGATGATTTTTTTTCATCTTCCTTTATCTTTCTGCCTGAGCTTGCACAGGAGGAGCTGAATGCTCTTGAAAAAACAGAGCTGGAGGGAAGTTGTTTTGTGGTTTGGTTCCCTTCCCTCCCCTCGGACACTCTGCCCTTCTCAACAAAGGGGAAGAATTTCACTTTGATGCTGACAAAAATTCATCTTCCATGGCAGGAGATGGATTTCACCCTGCAGAAGGATGGGGTAAAGGGCATCTGACCCTTGCCAACAAATCTCCCTCTGCCCTGAGCCCCAGCAAAACCCAAATGCTGAGAAGACAGTGGAGGGGATACCCTGATCCCTCCGTGCAGGGGAGGATGTGTGAGCAGCACAGAGCCCCTCGGATCTCACCCAGGCAGCACCCACAGCACTTGGTTGGGTTTTTTAACATTTGCTCACTGCTGTTATTTCAAGGTTTTTTTGAGCAGGGTCTGAGCAGTCCAGGGAAGGGTAAACAGGATTTTCCTCCTGTTCTGGGGGCAGAGCAGCCCAGGGGCAAATAAAGTTGTTATATTTTTTTTTTTCCTCCTGTCCTTTGGGCAGATAAAGGAGTTTTTCTTCCTGTGCTGGGGGCAGAGCAGCTCTGGAGCAGATAAAAGGGTTTGTCTTCCAGTGTTTAGGACAGAGCAGCCCAGGGGCAAATAAAGGGGTTTTTCCTCCTGTGTTCAGGACAGAGCACTCCAGGGGTGGATAAAGGGATTTTTCTCCTGTGTTTAGGACAGAGCAGCTCTGGGGCAGATAAAGGGGTTTTTCTCCTGTGCTTGGGGCAGGACCGTGCTCAAACACCCTCAGTGCAGGCTGCTGTCACCACGAGTGTCACCCAGGGTGAGCAAACCCTCAGAGCTCAGGGTCCATCCAGGGCAGAAATCTCATTTTGTCCAACGTGCTCTGTTCCCAGTGAGGATAAAGGACGACAGAAACCTCAGCAGCAGCTCCTGGTACCTGCTGCAAGCTCTGTCCCCCCAGAACTCCTCGGTGGGGACGTGGCAGGGGACACCCCCGGGGAACTGCAGCTCTGGGGGCTCTGCAGTGTTAAACACCACCGAGAGCACGGCCAGCTGGACATCCCCGAACAGCAGCCTGCCCTTCGTGCAGATCAGGTGAGGATTTACTCCCTCCCCGTGGACAGAACCCAAAATCAGAGCAGGATTTTCTCTCTCCCTTCTCCAAGGGGAGTTGTGCTGCCAAAAAGCTACACCCAAGGATGCTCCGGGAGTTGGGAGATGCTCCCCTGAGAAGAAATGCAGAATAATTCCATGGAAATGGCCCGGCTGAACGCTTCCATTAGCGCTGATGGGAATGTTTGTCCAGGGGAAGCAGAGCTTTATCGGGGGGAGGAAGGACACCAGAGTTCCTGCCAGCAGTAATTCTAATTACAGGCAGCAGATGGTTCCCAGTTAATTGCCAGCCTGCTACGAGGCATCCCCATCCCAGCCCAGAAGCACCCAAAACGGGATAGAGAAACAATTTCAGACATTAAAAATAACCCCCCAAAAAAAGCTCAGTGTGGCTGGAGGGCAACATAAGTGAGCTCAGGATGGCTCCGAAATTCTCATCTCTTCATCTGCGCTCAAGGTCCCCTTTCCATCCCCACACGAGACACCCAGCTTCTCTCCTTTGAGCTCGTTTTCCTCTCTCTTCCCTCCTCCCACAGGGTCTATCTCAGCCTGCCTGGTAACAGCACCGAGCTCCAGACTGTGATGCTGAACAGAGGTAAATAATCTTCATTTCCAGCATCTGGGGAAGGACACACCAAGCAGGGGCTTCACTCTGGGCTTTGGGGAGAGGGCAAAGAGGGACTCGGGGTGCCTGGAGCTGTAGGATATCCCATATCTCCAACAGCCAGGCAAAGACAGAGGGTTTTCAGGTTGTAATTCCAGCTTTAAACCTCTTCAAGCTTCCTTTTTGCTTTAAGGGACACGAAACAGCTGCAGAGCAGAGGCCAGGTTTATTTATTTCTGCAGGGACTGGCACAGGAATGGATTGGGAGCTGTGGCTCTGCTATCAGGGAGTGTTTGTGGTCCTCCACAGAACCCCAGTCCGGAGGGTGATGCTGCTGCTGCTCTGATCTATTCAGACATCCCCCTCCTCCACAGAGTGTTTGACCCCTCATTCCTGTGGGGGGGAAAGAAAAAATAAAATCTGTGATTTTCTGTGAAAATCAGAGTCAAGCACAGCTTCCCGGAGAAAGTCTCAGCTGGCCCTTTGGATTTATAACCGATTTTATTTTATTTTATTTTATTTTATTTTATTTTATTTTATTTTATTTTATTTTATTTTATTTTTTTGCATTTTATTTTATTGTATTTTATTTTATTTATTTTATTTTATTTTATTGTATTTTATTTTATTTTATTTTATTGTATTTTATTTTATTTTATTTTATTTTATTTTATTTTATTGTATTGTATTTTATTGTATTGTATTGTATTTTATTTTATTGTATTGTATTTTATTTTATTTTGTTGTATTTTATTGTATTGTATTGTATTTTATTGTATTGTATTTTATTGTATTGTATTTTATTGTATTGTATTTTATTGTATTGTATTTTATTGTATTGTATTTTATTTTTGTTTCAGGGGCAGAAAACAGCACGCTGCCCCCCAGCACCACTCCCAGCTCGGTGTGCAGGGCTCAGAGCAGCTCCTGGCTCCTGGCTGCCCTGCTGCTCCTCACAGCCCCCCTGCTCTCCTGAACATCTGCAGAGAAAGGACCCAGCTGTGCTGCCCCTTCTCCCCCTCATGGGAAACACGGGGCTGAGCCGATTTACTCAGGAAAACAATTCCTTCGTGTGTGTTCGGGTGATAAATGCACTTCCACAGGGAATTCTAAAGCTCCGTGCCACCAATCCTTCGCCCACAACCTGATCAAAACTAAAATATTTCCCGGCAGAGAACGCTCTGTCCCGGGCTCTCAGCCACAGGAAGGGGTGAGCAGACCCCATGGAACGGGGGGCACCGGTGACCCCACGATTTCCTCATCACCTGGGGCTCTGTGAGGCACAGCACACCTGGAGGAGGAGAACCCCGCTCCTCTGGGGGCACCAGAGCTGCTGAGGAGCTCCAGCAGGGCTCTGGGTTTGCATCTCCGTCCCCTCCCTGCCCGGGGAGCAGAGCTGAGCCTGGGGAGGGAAATCCTGCAGGAGGATCCTCCACACCAAGCCCTGGGAATTCCTGCTCCGTGTCGTTATTCGGTCAAAAATCCTCTAAATTTTGTTCTTTCAGCAGATGGCAAAGTTTCACTTTGTTTTCCTTCTATTTTTGTTGTTGTTGTTATTGATGCTGTTGGGGTTTTTTTCCTGATTTTTCTGGACCGGTGAATTTGGCAATCCTTGTGAAAAGGCAAAGTGGGCATTTTTTTGTTCTCTCTTTATTTTTTTTGTTTTTCAATCAACAGCTGATTTTGCTGCAGGGCAAGATTATCGTGTGGGCCAATGGATGTCATGATTTCATTATTATTGTTTGTATTTTTATATGGGCAAAACTTTTGTTTAGAAACTTTCCACCTTGTGGGAAGCGATTTATTTTTTTTTTTTTCTTAAACCGATCTAAATAAAACAAGAAATTAAAATCGATCCTTGCACCTCCCATTATCTCCTGGCTTCGTTGTGATGTTGGGGGAGATTTGAAATGATTCTGAAATAATTTGGCTCTGATCCCACACATAAAGGAACAAATAAAGGTGAGGTCTGAGTTCTGCAATCCTGCATGGGGTGACCCTGAGATTTTTTGGGGGGAAAGGTCAGGAGGAGATCCCTGCCCCTTTAATCCTCCTCTGCTTCCTCTGCAGGAGGCTGAGCCCCAAACCACAACAATATTTCAGATCTGAAAAAGAGCCCTGGATTTAAACTGCCCTTCCCAGCCCAGAGCTGGCCAAATCCCCTCATTTCTGCTGAATAAATCCAAATTCCCCAAGGACTGAAGAGCCAGGGAAGAAAGGAGCCTGGAAATTTAACGCAGGGGATGAGCAGCACAAGAAAAAGTTGTGGCTGCCCATTTATATCTCTCAGGAATTCAGAAAAATTTGTGGCTGCCCATTTAGGTTTCTTGGGAATTCAGAAAAAAAAAAAATTGTGGCTCCCCGTTTATATTTCTTGGGAATTCAGAAAAGTTTGTGGCTGCCCATTTCCATGTCTCAGGAATTCAGAAGAAATTGTCCTTTCCCATTTCTATTTCTCAGGAATTCAGAAGAAATTGTCCTTTCCCATTTCTATTTCTCAGGCACTCACACACCAGGTCTAAGAGGGATTTTATTTTTTTTTTTAAATTCCCACAGAATTGTCTGAAATCTTATCAGTAAAAGTTGACAGTTGTGATTAAACACCTGCTAAGGTTGGTTTGGCTCTCAGGCCGAGATTTCACTCAGCTCTTGCTCGTTCAAATTGTACAAAAGCCACGGTTTGCCTCAAAAAATAAAGGTAATTCTCCCTCTCATGCCCTCAGTGTAAATTCCACTCGTTTCATCCCGATTTCCATTTCTTTCCCAGTTTCCTGGTGGGCTGGGGAGGGGTTGGGATTTAAAGCCACAATTTCCCAGGTGAAGTTTGAACCTGCAGTGCTGGAGTCACGGAACCTTCTCGCAGAATTTCAGAGAAATGGATTTTTTAGTGCCCAGCCATTAAAACTGGCATCTGTTTATGAGGCAGGGTAATTAGCAGAGATAGGGATATGCTTTATCTCCTGCCACTCCAGTGCACAACACACAATAAAATCCTAATTAGTGCTGGAAATTACAGCTCAACTCCAACCTCCTTGTTGATCCGTCCATCTCCTAAGATTACAGCCCGGGATAATAAATATGAAAGTGCATTTAAATATCCCTGTGGCACCTCCCGTGTCCCAGATTTGTGAGCCTCATCAGTGGCATTTGTGTTAATTTTTACTCTACTGAGGAGCAAAAATGAACATTTCTTTTTACACCCCTCTTTATTTTCCCTGCTAAAAACTGAATTCACAAACAGAGCTCTGCCACCAGAGGCAGAGAAGGGCTCTGAGGATCTCCCAGGGGAGCTCTGAGGCCAAACTCTTGAGGCCACATCTCTGAAATCCTCAGCTCACCATGAGCAGAAAGCTGTTACTGGCACTCCTGAGCCCTTAAAACATTGATTCATCATAAACAGAGTGATTACAGCCGGATAAAGCCCCATTAAAAATTTTCCCACCCTTCCACTGACTTCCTGTAATCCCTGAAGTTTTAATTGTTGTGCCATCTTGCCTAAAAAAAAACAAAAAACAAAAAACAAAAAACAAAAAACAAAAAACAAAAAAAAAAAACAGCAGAACGACCCCAGCTTTTTGGATTTGAGATGATTTCTCATTAAAACATCTTCCTGTGGGTGTCACAGGAGGAACTGTGGGGACAACACGACATTTAGGGTTAAATCTGCTCCATTTCCATCCCACCAAAACCCCACTGCTGCACAGTGAGATGGGGTTTTGGCCCTGGGTCTGTCTTTGGCTGCATTTCTGGTGGAAATATCTCATTTTCCTCCCTCAGGAGGCACAGGAGGAGCAGAGAGAATCAGAGGGCAGCTGCAAACCCGGGCCAGGAACATCTGGCCCAGATGTGCCTTGAACTGGCACAGAGCTGTTTAATCCTTTGCCACATCCACTGAATTTCGAGGTGAATTTCTAGATGAATTTACGAGCACACATTGACTTTTCCAAACCAGCGTACAAATAATTTTAGGGGAAAAGCCACAAAAAGCACCTGAACACCCAGCCCTGGTCGTTCTCCTCGCTGTTCAGACTTTCATGCTCTGTTTCCACTTGGCCTCCTGGCTGCACAGGATCATTAATTGGTGCCAATTAGCCCCAGGCACGGAGCAAGCTCCCTAATGAGCTTTACAGAGGGTGGGGATTGCTGGCTGGCCCCAATGTCAGCAGCTCCTCTGCTCTGGGTGTGTGGAAAACGAGCAAATTGCAGTGAACAGCTGGGAAAATGTTGAGAATCCTGGGGCAGACACAGCTCCTTTTCTGCAGTTTCTTGGTCCCTGTTTGCCTCATCCAGTTCCCTCTCACGGCACTGCCACTCCTGAGCCCCAAAGTGAGCAGGGGTCCTGTGACCCCCCTGCAGCCCTCCCTGATTCACAGGCACTGGACTCCAAAAGAAAGAAAAAAAAAACAAACAAACAGAAACTTGTTTGGGAAATTCCAGTCGGGAATGAGATGCAGCTGGATCTCTGAGCTTAGAGGAGCAGCTCCTGGTCCCTCAATGTGTGGATTGTTTATTAACTCCTTCTTCACTGGGGCTATAATGGGTTGTAAAAAGCCAGCCCTGAGCCTGAGTGGCAGAACTTGCAGGGTTCCTGTCTCTGCTGCTCCTTTTGGGCTCTCACAGCACTCCAAGCATCACAGGATTCCCACTGGAATCAATTCCCACTGCCAGAGCTGCAGCCTCAGTCCTCCCTTGGCCACTGTGCTTCAAACACCAAAAAAATTTAAAAAATAATAATAAAAAAATTCCTCCTCCCATGAGGCAGAATGGGGAAAAGCTCCCTAAACCAAAAATTAATTAAAAGGAAAGCTTCTGTTTGACAGATTTCCTGGGCACCCCAAACTTTGCTTTTTGTTGACAGAACCAGGTATTAAAGAGGTATTAAACTCAATCAGGTGCTGAATTGATTTTATCGTGTGACAGGAGGCAGAGCTGGGTCTGTCAGTCCCGCTGAACACATTCCCATCATTATTCCCCTGCACTCACATTCGCATGCTCTGAGGCTGGAAGTATCAGCTGTGACCTGTCAGGGCTGTCCTGGCCCCCACTGTCACCTGAACAGTCCTTCCGAGCATTTCATCACTCAGTAACTCAGTCAGGGCTTAATGTTTAATTCTGGGAGTTCATTCCCTCCCTGTGGAACCCTCTCTCCCTCAGCCTGCAATTTGGGATTCCACAGAGAATTCCCTGCCAAGCTCCAGACCCCTGTGAGCTCCCACTGTAATCCCAATCCCAGCTCTGGTGTTTCCAGCCCCTTTCACCCAAAGCACTGCCCAGCCACTCAATTTATTCCCATTTCCCCGGAGCTGCAGCCACTGAAATCCGAGCGATCGGAAGAATTGGCACAGAAAAATCTCCAAGGTGCACAGAGCAGTAAATACAAACACCAGGCTCTCGTGGGGCTCTGTCAGAGCTGTTGAACTGCAGAAATTCCCAGGAGCCCAGGCTGGTTTTTCTACCCCCATGCCAATAAAAGCAGTGGGCTGTGCTGTACAGATGTAACATTTTGTTTGTTCTCTTGCCAGCAGCTGGATGAATTCCTGCTCTGATGAAGACACCACATGATGTGTTTGAGTGTCCGTGACTCACTGAAGACACCGAGTGCTCCGTGAATCAGCAGCACCAGCAGGAGTGCACATCATCCCAGCCACAGAGCAGCTGCAAAACCTCCCTGGATGGAGGGAACCAAACACAAAAAATAAAATAAAATAAAATAAATCGCTGGTTCCACATTTGGGGAGTGAAAAAAAAGCAGGGAAAGGGGCAAATGTGTCAGCAGAGTGTTCATTTTATCCGAGGCACTGAGCATTCTGACACTGCAAGGAACCTGCAGCCAAATATTCCTCAAAGCACCACCTTTAAAAAGGAAAAAAGCCCCTCAAAGCTGGAGCTCCCAGGGCAGAGGTTTTGCTCTGCCAAAGGGGAAGGTTGGAATAGCTCTCATTTTTCTCACTCTTCCCTTTCTGGAAGCTCTCCCAGGAAGTTTGATCAAAGCTGAAGCAGGCCAGGGGACAGCAAAGAACTGTCCCCAGGTGAAGCAGTTTCCACTTTACATTCAAAGGCACTTTTAGAGCCAAACCTGGGGTTTTGGGTTTTTTTGGGGTTTTTTGTTGGTTTTTTTTGGCAGTGTAAACCCCACTTCACCTCAGCCTGGAGCAGAGTGTGGCCAAGGTGAACAATTAGGCAAGCTTCATTAAAACCTCCCCAAAGGGGCTTTGCTCCCATTATTCAAATCCCCCATTTCCTTGTAAAAACAAGGGAATTGCTGCCCTGCTTTTTAAAAATTATATGCATTAAGTTATTCTTGATGGCCATTTCTAATTCCTCCTCAGGACATTGCTCATGTGACAAAGGGAATCACAGCCAGCACTGGCACTTCTGCCTCTGGACAGACACTGTGACTTGGTGATGGCCTTTAGCCACAGGAATTGTGCAATAACCATTCCCTCACTGCCTCTCCTCCTTTCCCAGCGTGCCTCCCACTCCAGGAATACCCAGGATAATTTGGGTGGTGTCCATTTAAACTCTTCTCACAGGCTCATCCTGCTGCAATAACCTCCGCTGGAATTTGGGGTTGATTTTGGAATTAAGGATTTATTCTTGCACTCCCTCCCCGGGGCTCTGGCACCACTGAGGTTGTGACATTGCCACCTCAGTTTTCCATTCTCACCAACACCCTGCTCCCTTTGGCTCCTCAGTTTGGATCAGAAGTGCTTTTTTTATTGCCCATCACACCAGTTCCACACACAGAGAAAGATAGAAAGATCTGCTGGCCACAGGAAGGAACATGCCTGCAGCACAGGAAATAAACTGATAAGAAGCAAAAAAAAAAAAAAAAAAAAAGGTAGCTCTCACTCTCAAAAATGCTTCTCTGCTTGATCAAGGAGCAAACCAACATCAAAGCTCATAAATTAAATATTTAATTTGGAGAGAAAGCAGCAAAGGCTTTTGGGATTTTGCCAGACCACCTCCTCTCTCCAAAGCTGCTTTATTTACCACGGCACAACTCTAAATTTTACATCAGCTCTGTGGCTCAGCTTGGCAAAACAGGAAGGTCTTGAGAAAAAGCAGAGAAACCAACCCATCCTGAGAACCCAGATGGGCAAATTGCTGCGAGGGTCCTTGTGAAACATCTGCACTTGTCCTGATGTAACACAGAACCCAGGGCTGGCTGCAGGAAGGGATGCACTGAGATGATTTTGGAGCATTTCTCCCCAGCAGCTGAGCTGAGGCTGACCTCACTTCACAATGGTTTCCTCTCCCTTGTAAACGACGACGTTCTGCTCTGTCTCGTGCACTTCCACCTTGTAAAGGATTCCCTGGGGCAGCAGCTTCTGGAGGTTGTCCCAGATGAACACAGCAACGTTCTCTGTGGTGCTGGAGGGGGAACAGCAGCAGGGTCAGAGCTCAAATGGCAGAAATGTCACCAGTGCTGCAGCCAGGACGGGCTGGGGGCATGCTGAGGGGGGGGATGGCACCTGGATTAGGTGGGCATTGTGGCACTGCCAGCAAATGGACAGGTCCTGTCTGCCCAGGCTGATGGGAGCAGGGGCAGCAGGGCTGGACACAGGTGTGGTCAGCACACAGGTAAAGGCTGCTGCTCCCCAGGCAGGATCAGCAGCAGACAGAACCAGAGGGCACAGAGCCGAGCTGTGCCACGAGAGAGATAGGCTGGATATTGGGAAGAAGCTTTTTATGAGAAGAATAATAAAGTATTGGAATGCTTTGCCCGGGGAGGTGGTGGAGTCACCATCCCTGCATTTAAAAAAAGACTGGATGTGGCACTTTGTGCCATGGTCTCGTTGAGGTGGTAAGGTGTGGGTTGGACTTGGTGATCTTGGAGGTCTCTTCCAAGCTGGTGATTCTGTGATTCTGTGAGTTCTGTGAATTCTGTGAGTTCTGTGAGTTCTGTGAGTTCTGTATACTGTGATTCTGTGAATTCTGTGATTCTGTGATCAGAATTCTGTGTTCCAGCCCCTCCAGGAGCCCCCATCACCCACCTCACCACCTCAGAGAAGTAGGGCACATCCTTGTCCAGGTTTTTGTGGTCCAGTGGCTCCATGATCGCTTCCTGCAGAGAGAGGACGGTGACAGCCCTGTCCCTGCCTGGCCTGAGGTTCAGATAACCACACACAGCCAGGCAGCAAGATAGGGAAAAAGGGAAAGAGCCCCAAATCCAGCTGTGAAATAACCAGCTGGAGGGGTGGCACTGCCTCACATAACAGAGCTAAGGCATTTAAGTCTTCAATTATTCATTAATTTCTTTTTTATGTCCTGCCATCAGCAGCTCACCACGTCCCCATGCTGGTACCAGACAAATTGCTGAGCTCTAATCAATTCTCCCAGGGGATTTGAAGGAAAATTGGGTTGTTTTTACCTGCATGTATTCCTTCAGGTCTGTCAGGTTCATCACCATCCCTGAGACTGGGTCAATCTGCAGGGGAAGCACAAGGGAGATTGGTCAGACAGGAATATCTGTGGAAAACATCCTTCCACTGTCAGAGGGTTCCAACCCCACTCCTGTGATGCTCCCAAGCCTGGAAACAATTCCAGAGGTTCCACTCTCTCCTAAAAGCTGACACCAGGGAGAAACAACTCACTGGAAAAGTCTTCGAGTCTTATGATGATAAAAGCATGAAAACAGCATTAAGCTGCAAATCCTTGTTGTGAACAGGACAATGGCCATGGGAAACCTTCTTTTCTAGTGATGTGCACAGAGTTTCCAAAATACTCTGGGAAATCCAGGCATGGAGCCAGAACCACGGGGATTCTGCCACCCTGAGGAACAGAAGAAAGATACTGGTTGGACTCACCTCTCCACGCACAGTGACCACAACTGAAAAAAAAAATAAAAAAGATCAGGTCATTGTGATGTCCAGGGACCCAAAATAAATCTGCTACTGCTGGGGACACACAACACATTCCCTGCTCACCCACAGGGTGCACTCAGGAGCAGAACTGTTTTTATAAAATGAGGGGATGCTCCACAAAAACAAGGACTCAGAGCCAGAGAAATCCTTCCCCAAGGTGTGATGCCCCAGGCAGGTGGAGATAAATAAGCTTGATAAAGCAGCTCCTTAGCAGAGATTTCAGGTGCCAGCAACACAGGGAGCCACTCTAGGAACTGGAGATATCTAATTCTGTGTGCTCAGGGTGTAGAAATGGGAGAACTTGTGAAAAAAAACAACATGAAAATAATGTCTACAGGCTGTTTAATTTGCATGGCTTTTGCTTAGAAAAATCTCCCTTCCAGTCACAATGATTCTGCAGGGTGCAAACAAGCAGATTTGATTCAATAAGTGGCATTTGAAGATAAATATTTATTATCTCTTCAACTGGCAAACCCATGCTATGGTTCAACCCCCTGCTGCTGAAATTTCCTCCTAATTCTTAATAAAACCACAACCCCACTAAAAGCTGTATCAGGCTGCTGAGAATGAGTGGCCCAGCCCTCCTGGGGTTCTCCCCACCCTGGGAGCAGCATCACTCCACGAGCAAGGCTGGAAATCAGCTCCCTACCTCTGTAGTTGTGTCCGTGGCCATTTGGATTGTTGCACTTCCCAAACAGCTTCAGGTTCTCCTCATCACTCAGGGATTTACTGTGGGAAAGGCAGGATCTGTTCCAGATGTTCATGGATTCACTCAACTCTGCTTTCCAGCCCTCTGTCTCTTCCTTCTCCCACATTTAACCCAGCAGCTCGGGAGGCACAAACGCTCAGAGGAGTGTTTGCTCCATGGAAAGATGGTGTTGGCAGCAGTGATTTTTTTTTTTTTTGCTGTTGTTTTGTGTCTTTTTCACAGCATCTGCCTGACACCACTGCTGGATAAATGCTCAACACCTGCACCCAAAATCACTTAGGCCTGGAGCAAGCTGCACATTTGAGTTTATTATTAATTAGCAAAGCTTAGGGAGCCTCTCCAAGAAGCACAAAGGAATTCCCTCTGAATCTTCCCTTTGAAGCAATCCAGGGGCCTGCTCCAAGCATTTCAGGTCAAGGCACATTTTGGGAACATCACAGAACCCCAGGATCACTGGGACTGGAAAAGAGCTGCGAGACCACGGAGCCCAACCTGTGACCCAGAGCACTGAGTGCCACGTCCAGGAGTTCCTTGGGATGGGAATTCCCTGGGCAGCCCCTTCCAAGGCCTGACCACCTTTTCCATGGAGAAATCCCTGCTGATGTCCAGCTGAACCTCCTCTGGCACAGCTCGAGGCTGTTTCCCCTTGTCCTGTCGCTCCTGACCTGAGAGAAGAGGCCAAGCCTAAAACCTCCCTTGAGGCAGCTCAAGGCACCCTTTAGGAATGCGTCATTTTCGGGGAAAAAGCAGCGGATGGGGCGGGCGCAGGGCGATGTTTACAAACCGAAAGCGCCGCTGGCTCTGTTAAAACACGGAACTGCAGCTGCGGATGGCTGCGGGAAGGGGCTGAGCCACGGAGAGAACCGGGAAGGAAGAGCAACTCGGAGCCTCCTCCCGGCGGGCAGGGTCTCACCTGTGCGGGGTCTCACCTGTGCAGGCGGTGACAGGCGCTGAAGGTGACGGAGCGCGACAGCCGCGCCAGGCGGGCGGAGCGCGGCGACATCGCGGGGACGGAGCGGGGACGGAGAGGGGACGGAGCGGGGACCGAGAGGTGACGGAGCGGGGACCGAGAGGGGACGGAGCGGGGACCGAGAGGGGACCGAGAGGGGACCGAGAGGTGACGGAGAGGGGACGGAGCGGGGACCGAGAGGGGACCGAGAGGTGACGGAGCGGGGACCGAGAGGGGACCGAGAGGGGACCGAGAGGTGACGGAGCAGGGACCGAGAGGGGACGGAGCGGGGACCGAGAGGGGACCGAGAGGGGACGGAGCGGGGACCGAGAGGGGACGGAGCGGGGACGGAGCGGGGACCGAGAGGGGACGGAGCGGGGACGGAGCGGGGCGGCTCCAGCCCGGCCCTGGGGGCGGCTCCAGCCCGAGGGATCCGCCCGCTGAGACCCAGGGATGATCCAATCCCTCCGTGCCGGTGTTGGACCCGGGGATGCTCCAATTCCTCGGCGCCGATATCGGATCCGAGGATGCTCCGGTTCCTCCGTGCCGCTGTCAGACTCGGGGATGCTCCAATCCTCCCCTGTTCAGCCCCGGGATGCTCCAATCCCCCCGAGTTCGGCCCCAAGGATGCTCCAATCCCGCCCTGTTCAGCCCCGGGATGCTCCAATCCCCCCGAGTTCAGCCCCGGGATGCTCCAATCCCCCCGAGTTCGGCCCCAAGGATGCTCCAATCCCGCCCTGTTCAGCCCCGGGATGCTCCAATCCCCCCGAGTTCGGCCCCAAGGATGCTCCAATCCCGCCCTGTTCAGCCCCGGGATGCTCCAATCCCCCCGAGTTCGGCCCCAAGGATGCTCCAATCCCGCCCTGTTCAGCCCCGGGATGCTCCAATCCCCCCGAGTTCGGCCCCAAGGATGCTCCAATCCCGCCCTGTTCAGCCCCGGGATGCTCCAATTCCCCCGAGTTCAGCCCCGGGATGCTCCAATCCCCCCGAGTTCGGCCCCAAGGATGCTCCAATCCCCCCGAGTTCAGCCCCGGGATGCTCCAATCCCCCCGAGTTCGGCCCCAAGGATGCTCCAATCCCCCCTTGTCAGTGTTGGACCCCGGGATGGTTGTGGGCACACCTGCAGGAGTGCACCCCGGTTATAGCATTCATGGAATTCAAGCAGAGGGATCCTTAAAGTGTGATGATTTTCAGGAAGCTTTGGGAGAGCGGGGAGCACCCGGATTTCTCAGTGCTGCAAGGGTGTGAATGTACATTCCCTTAATTCCTGGGAATTCCTGGGGATAACGGAGTGAACCTGCCCGTTTGTCAGGGTGGGAAAACTCCAAGCGTCGGGGCAGGATCTGTGAGTGAGAGAACAGGAGGAGAGAGAGCAGAGCCCAGAGAGCACCCCAGGCTGTGTGCTGGGCAAGCAGAGCCCTGAACACGGCAGCTCTGGGGACACAGCTCGGGCTGTGCCCTACGGGGAATCCTTCCTGCCCTGCCTGGCTGTAAATCACACAGGGCTGCACCTGGGCCTCTGACCCCTTCTCCTTTCCCACCTCAACGAGAAAAAATAAAATAAAATAAAAGATAATCAGTGGCGCCATTAATCATCTCTTGGCATGGCGGGGACAGGCTCCAGGATGTGACAGTGGCCGAGACGAGGCTGCAGGGCAGGGCTGGCACGGCACGAACGGGGCTGTTTGCCATCTAGTGGTTTCAACCAGCTCTGGCTGAGCCTCCTCTGCCTCTCCCAGAGCCCTGAGGTAAAATCCTTTTTCTTTTCTCAAGACCTGTGAGGAAGGTGAAGGATGGTCAGAGGATGTAAAGCCCCAAGGGCGACAGGGCTTATTTATTACTCAAGGAAATCATTCAAATAATTCTTCAGGCTTGTCCTAATGAAGAAATGGAAGTCTTCAGTTTTCACCCATGCGCCTACACCCCAGAGTTCAGCAGCTGAGAAGCCTGGATGACACAGGGGGCTGGAGTTTGTTCTGCTCTGCTTAACCCCAAAGGGATACTGAGGCCACAGTGGAGCTCTCCATGTTTCCTGCTGGTTGAACTGGGAGGAAGGCAGAACTGTCAACCAGCAGAGCTGTGTCCTGCTCTGGAGATGTGTCCCCCACATCAACAAGACTGTGTGAGGGCAGGGAAAGAAAGGAACAACTTCCCAATGTTTTATTGGAGGGCACTGCTATGGTACAAAAAAAGCACATGCACAGCTTTTGTCTGCATCTACCCTCTGGACTCCACTGAAGGCAATCTTGATGCAATGGGGGGATTTCTCCCCCTTCACTGGCCCCACCTGCCACCTCTTGGGTTTTACTCCTTCTGCTTTACATATTTCAGCCAAAGTCACAGCCCCGAGTGCTGGTGGTCTCTTCTCTTCAGAGCTGCCAAAGGAAGGGGTTGATCACCTCATTTTCCATTTTCTCCCTTGCAAGCCTCAACCTGGCATCCTTTGTGAGCTGCTGCTATAGCTGGTCTAGCAAGGTAGTAACAAAAATGTAGATAAAGCAGTGGGCTGTGGGAGCAAAGGGGCTTCTGCCTTCCTTGGCTGTATTTTGCTAGGAATTCAGGAGGTTACGGTGGAGAAAAAGCAGTTCCTTCATCCCAGACGAGAGGGAAAGGTGGGAGGTGAAAGCAGCAGCTTTCACCTGAGCCTGGCTCGGCCCTGAGTCCCAGGAGGTGCCCAGGAGCTCCTCAGTGGGCACTGAAGATGCCGTGGAACCCATAAGGCATTGGCACCCCGACTTCGGCCCGCCCCAGCTCCCGGAAGGTCTCTGCATCCAGCACGAGCAGGAAAGCACTTTGGTTCTGCAGGGGGAGGACAAAGGCAGAGTGAGTGCCCAGGCTGAGCTTTTTTGCACCGTGTTTGTGCACAAAGGCACAAGGCAGCCCATGGAGCCAAAAACCCTGGGACTCAGAGGTTCCATCAGAAAACACCAACATTCCGAGCAAAACTCCTGCCTGTGCTTGGCCACGGCAGAGCCAGACACACTGGGCAGCAAGGAACCACCTGCCAGGGAGGCTCAGACTCGGTGCTGAGGTTTAAAAAGGGAATTCATGCTGTGTGACTTTGAGAAACTGCTGCCAGCAAGTTCAAGTTACCTCAGTGGGGGAGACCACCACAGACAAGATGACTCCGCTGTCCTCTGCCGTGGCATTAGGCACTGGCACAAACACAGGCTCTGATGGGTAGGATCCCTCCTCCTGCCAAATCTAGCAAGCACAGGAACATAAGGATGAGTTTCAGGGACGTATGGATGAGTTCCATTTCATTAATACTTGTCTACTACAGCGAGCAGAGTTACAAGTGCTCCCCACAAAGGCACTTGGAAATACTCTGTGCTCCAAGAAACTTAGAGGTCAATTTTTTAATTAATATTTTTTTTTCTATTCCAGGACTGTGATGTGGCCATCCTCTGCTGTTTGGTGAGTGTGCCACGTTCATAAGGTGCCAGGTGAGGGATGAAATCAGGAATCTCATCCCACACCCATCTGGACAAAGCCCTAAAGCCCCCAGTAAATGCCAAGCCCGCAAATCCAGCTCAATGGAAGGACTAGATGAGCTGAGTTCACCTCACCTTGAAATTCTTGGTCTCCACATCAACCTTGATCAAGGAGTCTCCCACCATGTGCCCGAATCCACACCCGTAGAAGTAGCGGTACCTCCTGCCGTTGTACCCCGTGTAGTTGATCTGGGGGAACTCCAGGCCCCCAACTTTCTCAAAACCCTCAGGGTGGAGATTTTCGTGTGTGCACCAGACCTGGGAGAAACGTTCAGAAATCACAGCAGGGTTGGTTCAGCTTGGACAGGGCAGGAGAGCTGCACAAGCAAAAGTGGTGAAAGCTCTGAGGCACAGGGCAGGAGCTGCTGCATAAATACATTCATGGCTTGGTTGGGTACACACCTTGCCATCTGCACCTTTCACAGCCTTTGCCTGGGTATAAAGCAGTGGGTTCAGGTTTCTCCCCACGGGTGTGTCTGAATCCACGTGCAGAGGGAGAACAAAGCGGCGAGGAAAGGCTCTGGGGATGGAGGCATAAACCTGTTACAGAAACAGAAAGTGTTGGTGATGGAGAGAGGACAGACACTTCAGCCTAAATGCACTTTTGGGGAACAATTCTGAAGTTCTAGACACCCCTGAATTCTTCTTCTTCTTTTCCTTATGTGTTTGACCAAGTTCTGGTAAGGTAAAGCACATAATGGAAAGAAGAAGTTCCCTGCACATTCCAGTAATTTACAGCAGAAACAAAAACCACAAGAATTAAAAGGGCCAGCATTGCTGTCACAGTAATTAATGCTGAGTTGGATTTGCAAACCAGCCCATTATCTCCAAATCCAGCAGTGGGACAGACACTGCACTGTTTTATTTAGTTAGAACAAGCTCATGTTGCTTTACATGGCTCTGTGGAGAAGCAGGAGAGCTCTGTGCCTTCAGTGCCCGAGCTGACCCTGCAGGATTCCCTCTTCCATGCTCAGGTACACATGGATTCACGGTTGGAAGTCCAGGGCAATGATGATGGATTTAGTTGGGGTGCAAAGTGCAGCCCCCAGTGTGGCAGACACTCAGCACATTGAGAGGGATAATTCCACCGCTGCCACTAAAGCTCTGCTCAAACCAAGTTTATAATCTGTCATATTCCCATATAAATAAAACAGATAAGGACCCCTGTTTTGATGTCTTTCAGTTACTTCAATCTGCAATTCTTCATTTCAGTTGTAAAACTTCACTTTAATCTCATGTGTTCATCCTGAAACCTTGTTTTCAAAACTTTTCTGGTTCACGTAACCAGAGGAACTCTGCCAGACAAAATACTCTGCCAGGGCTAGTGAGCAAGCAAATCTGGGGAAAGGAGACAAGCCATGCCCAGACACTCCGGAGGCTTTTGATGCAGGGAAGTTTGAGATCCTGTTCTGAAATGACTCCTCTGTGTGTGTGCAGGTCAAGTGTGGTGGTGATGCCACTTGTCACTTGAATGTGGGTGCTGGAAACACAAGCCCAGTGTTGACACCAGGACACCTTCAGGCACATCGAATTCCCCTGGGTTGTGTTCAGAGAAGGACAAAAAAACCAAAAAAAACTGGGATTAACACTCTGCTGTACTTGAATATGCTCCAAAAACGCTTGAGAAAACCCCAAAATAAAAGGCAGAAGAAAGCAGAACCCGATGGGACACAGCTGTGCTCCTTTCAGGTCGGAGCTGAGGCACTTCGAGACAGCTCAGGACACAGACAGAGGAAGTTCAGCCCTGTCTGGACATGCAGCACCCTCCCAGCACGCTGGGTTTCCAACAAACACATCTGCAGGGCGAGAAACTGAAAGCACCCCCACTTTCCCCATGTGTCACCTATGCAAAATAATGCCCCTCACGCAGAAATGGGGCTTTTCACAGAGCTGGAGGCAATAAAGAATTTATTTGGATGTGCTGTTGTGAGGGGACTGTGGGGAGCAGTGCAGGGGTTTCCATGGTATTTGGGCTTCTGTGATTTTCACAAAAACTGCTCCTTTTCTGAGGTAATGCCTTAAAGAATGGGGTTCCTTTTTCTTTTTCCATTTAGAAGCCACACCAGAACTTATTTTGCATAATTTCTTGGGGGAAAATTGTATTGCACAAGGATGCGGGAAATGAATGTCATTAAAACCAAGGTTTTAAAACAGAAATAAATTCTGCCAGGCTATGGAACTGTGTGTCACACACCAGCTTCAAAAGTTTCAAGGGCTCACTCCATGGAGAGAGATTTAAAAGGAGAGAAAGCTTCAAGAGATGATAATTTCAGTTTTTATGGAGTTGTGGTTGTGCTGTCCTCCCCTCCATTCCACCAACCTATGGAACTGTGTGTCACACACCAGCTTCAAAAGTTTCAAGGGCTCACTCCATGGAGAGAGATTTAAAAGGAGAGAAAGCTTCAAGAGAAGATAATTTCAGTTTTTATGGAGTTGTGGTTGTGCTGTCCTCCCCTCCATTCCACCAACCCGAGCTTTGCTGTAGGAAAACAGCCCCTGCAGCAGCTGCTGGGGAAGCAAAGGCAGGGATCTCACCTGGTCCAGCCCTTCCCCGCTCCTCCTCATGTTCTGCAGCGTGTACAGAGCCAGGCTGGTGCCCTCGTCCTGGCAGCACAGGTCCAGCACCACGCAGCCCTGCTCCTCGAAGGCGTTGATTTGGTGGAAGGTCACAAAGGGCTTGGAGCACCACTGCCCTGGCAGCACCTGCAGGGAGCAGGGGACAGCTGCAGCTCCTCTGCAGAGCTCCCAGCCTCACCTCCAACAGCTTCAGCCTCCCTCCCCCAAATTTCAACCCCTCTCCTTCCTGGGGGTTTGCCTTCTGTCTCTGTGCTACCTCAAAAGGGCTGCTTTAAGACTGTAAGGAGCAAAACCAGAAGAAGAAAATCCAAACTGTCAAGCAGCCTCTTGTGCATCTTTCCCAGGTTCTGAACTCTTTATACCCTGTAGTATCTGGCACCTGCATTTCATTCCATTTCATTTCATTTCATTTCATTTCATTTCATTTCATTTCATTTCATTTCATTTTTCATTTCATGTATTTTCATCCCTGTGCTGAAGTCTGGTGAACTCCAAACTGCTTTTTTTTTGCCTGTCCTTTTAGGGCTGGCAAAGAAATTAATGGAGAGGAAAATGCATGAAGAAATCCCATTTTTAGGCAATCTACACCCCTGCTTTTAAGTCTTTGTTGCAGTAACATCTGGATTGGTCTTTAAACTCCCCATGGCTGCTATGTAGCACTTGTGGGATCTAAAGTTGCAGATTAGCTGCTGCAGGGGCCCAAGACCCCCTCACCTCCCCAGTGTGCTTGTTCACCACGTGGAAGTAGGTGTTGTGCTGAGGCTCCCAGCTTATCCCATCAAAAATGGCTTTGCCACGGAGCTTGGAGGTGATGATCTTCAAAAGGTTCATCTTGAGGGGTTGCTCGATGAAAATGATGTAGTTTTCAGTCATTCCTGAGGAGAGAAGGAAAGAAGATCACCCAAATATGAGGTAAGAAAACTTCTCATGGGCAGAGAGAACTGGACAGCCCTTTCTGCATCCCATTTTCCCAAAGTGCCCCAGTTTGGGGTGGGATCTTACCAAAGCTGTGGTAGTAGGATGGCTTTGCCCTGTCCATGGGAGGGATGGAGCACAGAACTTTGGCTCCTTCCAACGTGTCCCCGTGGGCTGACTCCTGTGGGGGGACCCTGATGATGTTGTAGCTGGATCCTGGAAAGGGGAAAAGGTGTTCAAACCAAACCAAATCAAACTCTGCTCCTTCCTGTTCACCAGGAATACTTGGAACCACTTCTCCTAAACCGAGCAGAAACCCAACAGGCAGCACAACATTCCACAGAGGATTTATCTACCAAAAGAAAAACAAAAAAAGGGAAGCTTGGAATGAAGTAGAAGGATCTTCTCAGTCTGGGAGAATTCCAGCTCTGCCTGCAGTGCTGTCCTACAATAACAGGGGCAGGATGAAAACCAAGCTCACAGGAAATTAAAACTTTGAGCCTTGGTGATGTTCATTCAATAAACCTGAGCGTATAAGCAGGAAATGAAGGCACTTTTGAATAATAATAATAGTTTGGAGTTTGGTGTATCCAGCTGAAAAAAGCACGTGGTAAAGAGCTGGAATTTGCTAAGGCCAAAAGGAAATTAAAGGAACAAGAATTAAAAATGGTCAAAACTGGGAAAATGTGGAGCTGGCCTGAGAGATCACAATAAAGGGCACAGAGGCCTCTGGAAAAGAAGGATTTCATACAGCTGATAGGGACTGATAGCCCTGAGCAGCCATCTGGATGCAACAGGGTCCTACCAAGATGCTCAAAGTTCTGAGAAGAAAAATACCCCATAAAATTCAGCTTTGCTGTAAGATAGCCAGGTGACCAGAATAAAATGTGCCCAAAAACCAACCTGCTCAAAAAACCAACCTGCCCCCACCCCAAAAAAAAAAAAAAAAACCAAACCAAAAAAAACCTGCCTAAAAATCCAATCTGCCCAGATAGCCAACCTGCCCAAAAAACCAGCCTGCCCAAAAAACAACCTGCCCAAAAAAAAAAAAAAAAACAACCTGCCCCAAAAAAAACCAGCCTGGCCACTCCCACCTCACCGTGTTTCCCATAGCAATTGCCCATGTTGTAGGTTGTCCCATCAGCCTCGTAGTGGGGATGAGCTGTGGCCCCATTCACTGCAATAAACTTGCTCCAGTCCACCTGCAAATGCCAAAAGTTTTCAGTCAGTGCAGAGCTTTCCAGAGAGTCAGTTTTGTGGAAGTCTGAGGAAGAAGAGCAGATTTTATCCATTATTAATAATGTGGGATCTGGATTCCAGCCTTGATTCTGCCTGCAGTTTTCCTGAAATACTTGAAAATAAGGATATTTGTCTATCAGTAAAGCAGGACTAATAGCAGAAGACATTCCTTCGAAGAGATAGGTGTTCCTTATGGTACATGTGCTGACACAGTGGGAATGTAGCCCATAATAAGCACAGGCAGATGTGTGAAGGGACAGTCACTGCCCCAAAAAAATCACCAAGAGTTTTGTCACTGGAAACTCAGAAAACCAGGTCCTGTTAAGGCATCTCAAACTGGAGAGTTTAAATGTGAAATCATCCTTTCCATTTATTCACTTAGCCAAAAAACAGCAGTCTGCATGTAAAAAAAAATCTGCTTGAGGGGTTGTTGTTTTTTTTTTTTTTTCATTTTATGACAAGATGGTTCAACAGAGCTGAACCAAAAAATCCCCACGTGTCTTTTCACGACTGCATTCTGGTTTACAAACAGACCAGCTGGCAAATCACCCAGGAGAGCTCAGCGGCTGTGCTTTGCATGCAGTTCATTCGTGACTCACTACTGACCCTGCAGGGAGGGACTCCTGGACTGGCTCCTTGCATCCCATCCCTGAGGGATGCTCTGAGCTGGCGTTTTTTGGTGTCAGACAGGCCCAGCAGTAAATACTGATTTAGGAAGGGGAGAATTCTCCCTCAGCTCTCTCACAGCTGTCCAGCCCAAATCCCCTCTAAGGGTGCAGGCAGGGGGGACACGTAGCTTGTGCTGTCCTGCCACGGGTCACCTTCTTCTGTCACATCCAGCCACGCTCCTGGAGAGGATGCACAGCACACAGGGAAAGACTTCTCTGATGTTTTGGTCATTTCCTAGCAGGTGGGAGAAAACCAAGTGGCAGCTGAAGCACCCCTTTGAACAGAGGGTTTGATCGAGAGCAGCTTTGCAGTGTGCAAAGCTTGAGGTGCAAAAAGCAGATAAAGGGAATTGATAAGAATGCAAAGCACGGGGAGAAAGGCAGATGTGAGATCAGCAATGTCCACTTTTTCTTGTACATAGGAAAAAAAAGTTGTTTCCTGTTCTGCTAGAGTTGCAGGCAAGCCCAGGCAAGCAGGGAGAGCAGAGGAGAAATGCACAGCCTCTTCAGGGACTCCAGTGCTGCTGGTCCAGACAAATTCCTCTGGAATTGGAGCTCCCCTTGATCCAGCAAGGTGTGGTTCTGCTCCATGTGTATCCCAGCTCCCTTACCCCACCTGCCCACACCTTTTCCTTCGTTTCCAGCGTCTCTGGGTCCACCTTGTGCATGAAGACAGTCTCATTGCTGACGTAGTAATCCCCTTTGTACAGCACGTAGTTCACACTGGAGTTGTCACTGGGCTCTGAAAAAGAAATCCCGGAGTTGTGCACAGCTCTGTGCAGCTCATGTCACATTATGGCAAGTTAGACGTGTGTAAACAAATAAACCCATTTTCAGTGACATTAATCCCTGGGTGGCTGATTGGAAATATCTCGCTAATCTACGAAGGGAAACTGTCTGTGCAGGTGAAGCTGGGTTAAAAGGACAAGGACAGGGATGGAAATCCCTGCTGGAGCTGGGCAAGGGCAGATGGGGGATGTGGATGGGTCTGGAGTGTCTTAAAGGAGCTGGGGTGGGCATGTGGGGAGTGTCACCCCAAACGTGAAGGTGTGAGCACCTCGGGAGAGGTCAGATGGGATGGCAGGAGGGAGAGGAGAAACAGGATGGGCACAGCAAGAGCACCAAGCTGTGAACTGCAGCCCTGCACTGGTTTTAGTGGGGAAATCTTTGCTTGCATTTAAGCCTCCTCCTTCCCTGATGTACGTACACAGAATCCTAAAGGTACTGGAACCTCCATTCCTGTGCAGCACCATCCCTCACCCTACTCAATAATCTCCTGCCCCTTAGTCCAGGAAGGGAGGGATTATCCCACTTAGCCTACAAGCTTAGCAAGGCAAGGTGTTTTAAGGGCAAAGCTGTGTCTCAGGTAGAACATCAGGGTGTAATGCTCATTATCAGCACTGCACAGGATGTTCCCTTGGGTAGAGCTTTCTTTGGGAAATTTGCAAAAATATCTGGAATTGAGCAAGCTGAAGTGACATTAAAACATTAAACTGTGCCTCCCCCAACTGAGGCTGACAGCAATTTGCATAATTTTGGCATTTGGATCATATTCTAAGAAAAACACGGGCTCACAGAAAGTCTGTCAGACTTCCTCACACCTCCCTTTCCACCTAACCACAAGTTCCTCCCAGAAAATCTCACAAGTTCTCATTTTCCACAGCAGCACTCTTACGCAGCGGCTCGAAGCGGGACAGGAAGCGCCCAAAGACGCTCTGGCACGGGTCTGGCATGGCCAAGGTGCCAAACTCAGAGGCCATGATGCGGTTGTGCTGCCTGTTCCTCAGGTAGGAGCTGCTCTGCAGGAACCTGCTCCTGTAGGTCACCCTGCCGTGGGCCAGCTGGAACTGGTGCAGCAGGGCCATGCCATCAAACCAGTGGTTAAACCTTCCAGGAGAGAGAAAAAAGAGATTAAAAAGAGTTGGGCATTGTATGATGCTCTGTTTTGGGTTTGTGGGTGTTTGTAAAAGCTGATTCCCAGAACCCCTGAACTATTAACCAAGAGCAGCTTTGTTTGGGAAAACACCTGAATCAAACAAAACAAAACAAAAAATGCAACAAAACACAACGCAACAAAACACATCAAAACAGAACCCAAGAAAACAGAACCCAACAAAACAAAACCCAAGAAAACAGAACCCAACAAAACACAACCCAAGAAAACACAACCCAAGAAAACACAACCCAACAAAACAAAACCCAACAAAACAAAACCCAACAAAACAAAACCCAACAAAACAAAACCTAACAAAACAAAACCCAACAAAACACAACGCAACAAAACACATCAAAACAGAACCCAAGAAAACAGAACCCAAGAAAACAGAACCCAACAAAACAAAACCCAACAAAACACAACCCAACAAAACCCAACCCAACCCAACAAAACCCAACCCAACAAAACCCAACCCAACAAAACCCAACCCAACAAAACCCAACCCAGCAAAACACAGCCCAACAAAAACTAAACAAAAGAAAACAAAACAAAAGTGTATTCGCAGCTGTGGGATGTGATGTCTGAAAATGCTGCGTGTATGTTTTTTGGGAAATCATCTCTATAGGTAAACCACCCAGTCCTGCAAAGGAAACAGAGTTTGTGCTCTACTGTACAACAATATAAAGGATTACTGCAAACCCAGAGGTCTTTAGCTCTCGGCTGCTTGCAGGATGTTGTTGTGTCCAAACCAAGGACTTGTGAGACTCCCAGAACACCTGATAGGACTCTGGAGCTCTGACTCTGGGAATATGAGAAGGAGATCAGCCCTGGCCAGTTGCTGCCATCGGTTTAATTGTCAGAACCAGAATGGCTCATTCCAAGCCCCAGGGAGTGAATCTGCCTGGGAATATTTTAACATATTGTTTTAAAAACTGGGTGGGTTTGCTTCTAAAGCAGTTCACAACATTTGGTGCAACCAACTCTCCAAATTCCTGCCCTGGATTTCAGAGTGCTCAGGGATGGATTTTTGTTCAGGACAGAGAACCAAAGCTGGGGATGTTCTATCCCCATCCCACCACAGTGAGTGACTCAGTTTCTCCAGCCTGGATGACTTCACCATTCAGCTCCTCTTAGCAGGAAATAAGAATTCCCAGATGAGGGAGCAACTGCTCTCAAAAGAGGGGCATTGATATTTTTTCCTTCCCTTAGGTAAAAAGAAACTAAACAATGCTCTAAATAGTGATGGAGGGTTCCCCTTTAGGTTTAGGCAGAGCTTGGGCCAGAACCATTAAAAAATTCCTTAAAAGGAGACTTACTTGTCATTGCCAAACTCGAACTTGCCAGGGCCGTTCCTCAGCAGATTTCCATTAATCCATTTGGGAATATTTCCTTTGATCTTAGCTGGGATGGGCTCGGGGGTCTCCTCCACACTCTGCACTAAGGGGGAGATGCATTGCAGCCCCCTGGGTCTGTGGCACAGGATTTGCTCCTTGGATGGGCTGGGCAGGTAATTCTTGAAACCTGCAAAGAGAGAGGGGAGAACAAAAAGCAAGAAATTGAGATTTTCACTGGAATAAAGTGACAAATGCTAGATCTTGAGATTGGATGTCAGGGAGAAGAGCATTCAGCTTCTGCAATCAGCCAGGTTGTGGTGGATACTCGAGGTAAATCCACAAAACCCACAGGGAGCTGAAAATCCTGTGGGTTTTACTCTGCTCTGGTTAATCCACAAGAGACACCAGTTCTGCAGCCCAAAGGAGGTAACAGAATATAGGATGATAGAAAAGATGATCAGTTTTCTTTTAATCAAAGAAATGAATATTTGGATTAATTTCATAAATAACTGGAAAAAAAAAATCCTGCGATCCTAAAAAAGGAGAAGAACACAAATGAAACTGAGTCGGGAAAAACAGACCAGATTTACAAGTTTGATTTGGCAGGGAAATAAGCAGAGAAGGATAATTCCTGATGGAGCCTCTGCTTTGACTTCAATAACCCCTTGTGAGTCCCAGCTGGAGAACAAAAGCCCCAGGAGAGCATGAAGTGATTGGAATGCTCTGAGCTACCAGTGATGTCAGTGATTGGCTCCCACAGCCTGGTTTGCAAAGCCTCATCAACACAAGGATTGTTTTAGCAATCCATTTAGCTGCAGAGGTGGATTTATCCGGGGGTGCCTCCCTGCCCGGGCTGGCACCTGCCCATCCTGCAGCGAGAGCACAGAGCGCAGAACCAGCCTGCAACGGCTGGGCACTGAGGTGGCAGTGGAATTCCCATCCAAAAGGGCCCGTGGCAGGCAGAACTCCATCACCCAGGGCTGCTGCAGACACCACACACCCAATGGAGTCCAGGCTGATACTGAATTCACTCTGATTTTTTGCTCTTTCACCGCTGCTTTTGGCCTACTTCCTTTAATCCAGGTGACCAAGTGCAGCCGCTGCCCAATTTCCCTCCTCTGAAACCCTTTGCTCAACATCTCCAGAGGAAATTGGCTGTTTCAGCCAGGACATTTGCAAAAGAGCTGAGCTGGCAGGCAGAATTCTTCTGAGCTCATTTTTCTACACAAAAACGCCCACAGGTTGGGTGTTAGGATTGCAGAAAGGTAAAATGCAAGGCTCCAGTGTAGCTCTCCAAGCTGCCAACCCCCAGATCCTCCCTTAGATCTCTCAAGTGTTCGCAGAAGTGCAGATTTGGTTTAAGAAGGTGTAAAATACGAATTAAGGAATGAGAGGAACACATCTGTAAGGAGATATTTTGCATCCAAGCAGAAAAAAAGCCTGGCATGACTCAGAGCAGCACTACATGGAAACTTCCTGGAGAGCACGGTAAATGGAAATTTTGGAAAGATACATTCCACAAAAGAGCCTGATCCGGGCTGGAAAAGACCTCCTGAGTCCAGCCCTCCCAAATGCTGTCCCAGAAATTCTTATGTAAGAGCTCTGTCTTAAAAATTATTACGTCTACAGGCACTTACTCCCTCTTTGGATAACAGCTCCTTGTCCAGATGATCAGGACAACGCCTTCAATTTACCAAAGAAAGGACATTATTCTTGTTTTTCTGGCAGCTCTGCTGTGTGGTTTAGGTAGTTTTTCCCTTCCATGTGTTTGTTTTGGTTTTTTTTAGGGTGAAGAATCATATCACTTCCTAAGCTAAGTAAGCCAAGTTCTTTTTGTTGTCCTTGTCCTGTGATAACCATTCACGTGATCATCTTAGTAATCCTTCTTGAAATCTGATCTAGTTAGAACTCATCTCCTTAGAATTCATTCCAAGGCATCTCCTACAAAGTGGACTTTCAACAGAACAGACTATAGACAACAAGAATATTTAAGGGAATGCCCCAAAGCCAGGCCAGAGAGGGAGAAAGAAGCACAGCAAGAGAATGGAATATTTTTTTTTTTCTTCTGGGCATCACTCAGATGAGCTGAAGATCCTGGTAGAAATGAGAACAAGATGGAGAAAATACCAACACCCAGATGAGCCAAAACAGAAGCTTCCAGAAACAAGACAAGTCATTGCAGACAATTCTGAATAGCCAGGAGGAGGGAAGGAAAAAAAAACCTACATCTTTTCCCTATTAAACAAAACCAGATTTGAATAATGACTGTTATCTTTAACATATCTTTGAATTTATCTCTGAATATACTGAACATATGGAATGCAGAACACTCCCCCCTCAACTCAATATTCTTGAGCAATTGCAAAAAAAAATTGTTTCACCTTCAGGGGAAAGCTCAGTCATAATTCAAAACTCTTTGCAACATCCAGCTCCCTAAGAAGGAATCAATCACTCTCTGAAGAAGGAAGAAGACAGATTAGTTTTTAATATTAAATGAGATGTAAATAAAATGACTCTTTCTGTTCTGGCCAGGTTCTGAGATGGAAGAACTTAAATCCACGATTAAAGCCCTACAGTCCTATGGGGCTCTCTGTGCATGCTTGAACATCTGAAAATCTGCAGAGATCACAACCTGCCCTCTCAGAACCCTCATTTCTCCACCGTAGTTTCCATCCTACCTCAGACTTTTAAAAACAGGCTTAAGATCTTTGGCATATCCGTGTGTGGACATGCCACATGTGGCAGTGCCAAACACGGAGCTGTAACTTTCCTCCGATCTTTTCTGAGCAGAGCAGGCAACCACTGCAGTTATCCTGGCTGCCACCTCGCTCAGCTCCTGTCTCCCTGCACAGTGTGCCAAGATTTCACTGCCCAGTACAAACTGACAGCCCAGCACTGATTATTTATTGATTGCTCCTATCCAGAAATGAAGGGATGAAGGGCCAGGCTCTCGAAGAGAAAGCTGCTGTAGGTTCAGTCACCATGAATCAGATATTAAATTGTACTCCAACACCAGTGGGTGGGACACGAAATCTCTAATGGTGGATGGCAGAACTATTTCCTAACACTGGGATCACGCAGGAGAGGGTAAAGCCATTTTGATTTTAACCTACAGCTTCAAACCCAAGGCTCAGGAACCACCCCTCCACGCACAGTCTAATTGTTTGACTCAGAATTAATCCAGAATTAAGGGCAAAAATTATCAAATCGAATTCTCATCATATTTTTCAAGTAGGGAGAGTGAGTCAAGAATTCTGTTTTCCCTGAGGATCACCCAACCTGGGAATAATCCCCTGGCACAGGCTGCGTTTTGCTCCCTATAAAACAGACCGGCACAACACAGAAACAAAGCAGTTTTCTCCTGACCCCCAGCCCAAACTGGAGCTGTGGATTTGTGAGCTCCAGCAGGGATTGCCGAAGGGAAGGGGCAGCACTTGCCTTGGGAGTGCTGGGAAGTGCCCGTGCTGGGCTCCTTGTTCCATGCAGCTGCTTGGTTCCCCATGGCCAGGGGCTCAGGCACCCACTTCCTCGCTAACAGCCGCGGGAGCAAAGGGAAACAGAAAAGAAACGACAGAAAACACAGGGGGGAAAAATAAATGGAGCAAAAGAGCAGGGGAAGGCTCAAAGGGAGGAAAGGAGAAAGGCAACAGCGAACTCCAGCACATGAAATAATATTGATTGCCCAGCAGAAACACAGTCTACACTTCGGGGTTTCTGGTGGCACAACAAGGCAGATTTGAGGGGTTTTTTCCAGCTCTTTGGATACCTTGGAAGCAATGCTTTGAAATTTAAAGGGCACAAACCCACCACTACCATCAGAAATTCCCGAGGTCGGCCATGATGCTTATTGGTCCATAATTTCTGAAAACAGGCAAACAAATAAAACAAAACAAAGAAAAAAAAAACCCAAACAAAAAGCAGCTCAAGCTGTGCAATGATGACACAAAGGGCAGAATCGAGCCGCGATACAAAATCCTTTGGGGCAGTTCACCATTTGTACGTTCGGGTTAAAGCCCTGGTAAGGATGTGGCTCCACGAACCCTTTCCCTGCCCACTTCCAGCTGGCTCCCCCGCACAGAGAATCTGCTGCGTGCTGCTTTGCCAGCCCTAGACCGTCTGCATCTGCTGTAATCCTTGACTCTGCCGTTTAACTATTCCACAAATTACAGACATTTTCTGCCATCTAACAAAGCCTTCAAATCGCTCCGCCGCGACTTTCCGACAACAGAAATTGTGCGAGCAGCGGCAGCAGCAGCCCCTTTGCGAGAGGACGGGATGAAAGGGATGGATTTTAACGCGTTTTACCTGGAATGAATTGCATCAAAGAGCAGAGGAAATGCAGCAGGTGAGCGAGCAGGAGGCTGGCGGCGGACAAAAGGATTTTGGCGAACATATTCCGGCGGGCAGAAGGCATCGGCTGGGAGCGGAGGTAGCGGTGCCAGGGCAGCGAGCAGGAGGCAGCGATGGTTGGGAGAAGGTGAGCGCTGCCTCTCATCATCCTTTCACAATAAGAGCCGAGCCCGCGGCAGCGCCGTGCCCGCCGCAGGATGCGGGCGGGTTCTGCCGCCCAACCCTCCGTGCACCTGGCGCAGGTGAGCTGCGGACCGCCGGGGCGCTGCGGGAAGGATCCGGGCAGAGCTCTGTGCTGGCAGGAACAGGATGGAAAGGATGTGGATGTGTGTATCAGAGCAGCCAGGCTTCCAGGTAATGCCTTCGGAAATTCCCGTCATCTCGCCTTCGTGTTCCTCCCATCACTGGGGTGCATCCCACACTCGGAATGCGAAATAGTTTTGTTTCTAAACCTGGCGAGCCATTGTGCACCTGAATGAATCTCAGGGTTTCGGGAATAGCGGTTGCCACGCCAGATCGGCCCTGCCAAAGCCAGCAGGATTTGGGCCGTGCTCTGCTGAGCTGAGCTGGACCTCGGGCAGAGCCCTCCCTTCGGGATGCCGGGAGCCAGCTGCCAGCGCTCTGGATTTGCGATGGAACATTTCTCCCATGTCACTAAGCAGCTCTTGAAAGCTGTGCCGTGCCTGCAGAGGGAGCAGGGCAGCAGGCACGGCGCTCCAGGGACCCCATTCCACAGACAGATTAATTCTCATCTGAAACCTGCTGCGAATTAAGCTGATTCCTTCCTGCGTTTCCAGAACTCCCCTCTCATTATGCCTTGCCTTGAGTTGTGCTTCCTCTCATCAAACCCAACCTTTCCCCGCAGATCATCTTTTCTCAGCTCTTTATTATTTCTGGTTTCTGGAAATCTTGGTTTCCACTCAACCCTTCATCTTCTTGGGATTACAATGAATTTTTAATGTATATTATTGATGCACTTCTAACTTCTAGTTTGCTGCTCTTTAAAAAAAAAAATTACATCCTCTAAAATCCATTTTCTAAATCATTTGGGATAATATGGAATAAGTAAAGCTGGAAGCAGATCACTAAACAATACCCCATAGGCTGATCTATGAGAGGAATAAAGAGTATTCATTGACTTTTTAACACATTTGTTTGCTGATTGCTCCTATTTTCTGTATCATCGTACACGATGGTGTCAATGACCTTACACCAAGCTGTACCCACTGGTGATCTTTTCCATATTAAACCACCTATTTTCATAAAGGAATTAAAAAAAAAAAACAAACCAACAACTTATTGTTATCCAAGTCATAGTTAAGAAATTTCCTCCAGACTTCGTCCAGGATGGGATTTAGGTTGACTGAGCTATGAATCTTTGCCTTTTTTTTTTTTTCTGGCTGTTTCTCTGATGATGCAAAATTCCCACTCTGTTTTCTTTTCCAGTGCCACCTTCAAAGACAATTCAAAGATCAAACATTCTACCATTAACAAAACTGAATTTTGATTAATTCTGGTCAGAATGTCTTGTGCCTGAAAAACATCTATTCCCTACTAGATTTGGTCTTTTTCTATTCTGACCCACATTTATGCTAAAAGGCAGTTCCATTTTAACTAAACACCCAAAATTAGCCTTTTCTCAGGAAAGAATTCTCATAACTGACTATCTAAACTCTCTGCATTATCTGTTATTTCCCATTTTTATCTTTTAGATAAGAGCAATGAGAGGAACTGAGTTTTTCATCACTTACACTTTCCAGCCTGTGAAGAAATTCACAGCGAGCTCAGAAATGCAAACCTCGATGTCAAGATCCCCTTGACTCCAAGAGGGTCAGAACTTCTTCTAAGATGCTTCCAGATTTTAAATAAAAATCCATTTATATTCTGTTACTGATCTGTCATCTTAGACGTTCTTGTTAATTTATAGGCTGGAGCTTAAACCAGGAGGGGAGAAGCTTAAAAGAAAACGTAGTTACCAGCTGAGCTTTTCTGATCAGATTTAGCAGCTTTAAAGCCAATTAATTTCCTGTGCAAACCTCCTGCAGTAAAACTGGGAAGCGGATAGGGATGGGATGGGTGCCAGGTGGGTTCCTTGAGAACCTTTAGTGTCAGATCAGAAGGGAAGACTTTTGTTTCTCCCAGTGAACGCTGAAATCCATCACAGGGGCAATCGTTCGCAGGGTGGGTGGGTTGTAGTCAAACAGCAAAGTGATAAACTTTTATTTTTTAATGGTTTAGAAGGAAAATGGTGGGTAATGAGTGGGTCCACATCTTAAAATACTGAGTGGAACACTAAAGAGCAGCCAGCAGAAAAGTGCTCTGCATTTCAGCACAAGAACTATGGAAAGCTCCCTTTAAACAGAGAGATATCAGTGTATGATTAATGTATTGCCATTGCTGAAATATTATTTAACTTCACAAGAGGTGAGGCTGGCTTATTTTCAGTGGATGTTTCAAACTTTCTGAACTCACCACTTCAAGCCTAAACCCTGTAAAATAGATAGTTAATTAATTTTACTTGGTTTATTTATATATAAAAATATATCCTCACCTATATTAGTGCAGCAAAGCCTGAAGCTGTGTTGCTCTGGTTTTATATCTAAATATAAATATTTAAATATTCATATCTAAAAATAGCTATTTAATCAATTTTACTTAGAATATATATATATACACATACAGTTGTGCAGTAAAACCAGAAGCTTTGTTGCTCTTAGTAATTTTAAAAATTTAATAATTCTAACTAGAGTGTTCATAAGCTCACCTAGGTGACTGTGGCCATACTCACTGACTTCAGAATCTTCTCAAATTCTAAATTCCCCTCATTATCCCAGAGATCCCACTCTATTAAATGTCATTAATGGGAATGACAACCAGCTGTAAAAGACATCACTGTAAAAAACCAAGAGTCATCATTCTGAAAATATATCTTGTGTTGAAATGCACTAAGCTGTCCTTCATTGTTTTAAAAAGTGATGTTTTACTCATTTTTGTTGGATTTTATGAAGTTTTTAAACAGAGCAAACTGCTGCAACAGGAACACTTAATCCCCTAAGGAAAAAAACCCATATGATTGTATTCCAAAATCTAAGTTCTGACAGTTAATCATAGTTGGATATTGGCCACATAAACAAAATCAAGATGTTCCAAATGCAGAAAATCTAAAAAGGCTGCACAATTTCCTCAAGCACAAACAGCTAAAATGCACTGACAGGCACGTGTTCCTCAGAAATTCCATTTGTGCAACTTTGCTTTATTATTCATGAATAGCTGTGGGCAAATGTCTGAGTTCACACCCTTGGTGGACATCATTTTGAAACTCTGGGTTGTGTCATCACTACAGATGGGCGTGGATTTTAGAAACATCCATCCAGCACAATATTTTAGAAAATGCCACTTCCTAAATCTACTCCTTTTCTCCCACATTTCTTTGTATAAACAAGGAAGCATGACAGCATCGGGGGGTGGGGGGAAAGACAGGGGACTGCTAAAGTGGTGAGACTTTGGAAAGCCTTAGGATGCTAAAGATGCAGATAGGCACCTTATGGGATTTTCCAAAATTCCTAAGCGTGTAAGGCGCTTACACCGTGCTTAGGCACTTTGAAAATCCTGCTAAGGACATATCTGCATCCTTAGGGATCTAAATCTCACCCTACATGTCCAGTTCCTCTCATTCTTTGCTTTAAATCATGTCGCCGTGACACGTAGCACATTGGGCTTGGAGCTCAGGAAAGGGGGAAAGGAGGGTGGATTAGGTCTGAGAGGATTTAAAGAGGAAATCTGCACACTGCTGGGGTAAAGATGGAAATGTATCTTGTTCCAGCACTTCTCTTTATTACACAAGCCCCACACTTTGTACAAGTGAGGCTTTATACTTTCCTAGTTTCATCTTTTTTCTTTTTTTTAATAGAGTCAAATGACAAGAAAGACAAAGGGCTCAGTGTTCTCAGAAAAACTGAATATCAGCAAACACCACTCATGTAGCCAGGTAACAAAATAACACTGTAATTCTAGATCATGTTAACATTATCTAGTTATTTATTGGCATCAACAGCAAAGCTTTGATTACATTTGATATCAACATGGCCTTGAAATGTAACACATGTACCAGTATGACAATGCATTGCAAATTAAGACTTCATACTTTCTCAAAGTTCTTTATAAAAACTCTCTTATTTCTAATCTTATCTGTTTTCAGCCTGTTTACATTATGAGGCAAAATGTAAATAACATTGCAAGTATATTCTACTAAGATTTTAGCACAAAAATATTTTTTAAAGTAGAAAGGAAAAAAAAAAAAACCATAACCAGAAAATAGTTAACATTAAATGATCTGAGGTCATTTTCTACTTACATCATAAATTCCTGTTTCATAGAAATGGGGTTTTTTGCTATATTTAATGGGTTAACACACCTTAATGTCTTAACCCCTTGAGTTACAGGATTTAAAACAGATATTCAGAATTGTTTTTACTAACTACACCATGTATTTAAACACTAAGTAGCTGCTGTAGTGGAAGTTTCCTGAACTAACAAATATTTATACAAGAAAGAGACACCACAACACTCATCACAGTTTGTTTTCATGCACAAACACAACTTCAGCTCTGCATTTCCATAACAAACTCCATTTAGCTTTGCAGAGTGTTGGCAATGAAAGTGAATCTCTGTTTCAGCATCTCCCTTTTCTGCTTTAAGTGGTTTTCTATGGCCCTGGCTTCTCTCAAGATCTCCTCAAGTTCCCGGACATAAGAAGAATCCAACGCTGCTCTTGTACTAAAGTGAAGAAATCTGTAGTTAAAATGCCAGTGTAGTCAAAGCTAATGCCATTAACCTTCTCACTACTTTTATGTTTTTCTTAAAAATGGGTTGTCTATCAATACCCAGGTTTCTGACCAAATTAATCATCGGTTGTAAAACACCTTTCTTCCAAGATCTGTGTTTGACAGTTTGCAGAGTTAATTTCCCTAAACTGCAGCCCCCCTATCATCTTATCTAGAGAATTTTAAAATTGCTGTGCAAATAGCACAATGTTTACTTGCCTTATAATGTTGGCATATTTTGATAACAAGTTAATAATTTCTTTGCTCGTCTCTGTTAAGAGAGAGAAAAAAATAATTTTATTTAAACATTTGGATCAATCTCAACATGAAATTAGGTCATTCCATACTTACTTACAGTATATTTACATCACCATTTAAAACCTTTTCCAGTGGTTCAGTCTTGGAAAAGGACAGCGAGTCCTCAGGAGCCAAATCTGTTTGGTCAGACAACGGAGGATTTTCTGAAGCTTCACTCTAACAGCAGAGCACATTAGGAAAAATACAAGTTCTAGGATTTAAAACAAGCTTTGCACGGAGTCTAGCTGAGAGAAAAAAGAGGTTTAAAAAGATCTTGAGGGTGTTTTTGGAGCAAATGCAAGTGGGATCACAGCATGGTGAGCATCTTGGGGAACAGGTGGGAAGTGCCAGGTTGAGATCTCTGTATATATATACATTTATTTATACACACACACACATGTTTATATCTACATACTGATATACGTAGTATATCTGTAGATATATGAGATATATTATATATATATATATATATATATATATCTCAGTAAGAGCTGGTGGATTTCAGAAGCTAGCTCTCAAGAAGTTCTACATAAACACATTCCAGTGCTTACCCAGTTTTGTCGGGCTTCAAGCCCTCAGAGAAACTGCAGTTTCCCCTGACAAAAAAAAAGTCATTTCTGTTCCCCCAAAGCTCCCTGAGGTGCCGTGGATGTCTGTACCTTCAGAGGAGGACATGGGATGGGGGAGTCCTCCGTCACACAGCACCGCTCACCTCCATCTTTTTGCTTTTATTTCTATCCTTATCCGCTTTTTGCGAGCTGCTCGCCATGGCTGCCTCACGAAAAGCACGCGGTGTTTGCTGAGCGGCCGCGCTGGGGACAACGTTTAAATAAAAAACCTGTCAAAGCTGCGGCTGCTTCCTTTGCAAGGGCGCTGGCCTCAGGGGGGGACAGCGCCTCAAAGGGCCCCGGGCCAGCCCGAACTCCGCATCCGAGGGCATTTATCCATTTATCCCTTTGTCATCCGCCTTTATCTTTTGTTATCCCCCCCCCAGAGCCTGAGGGCACCGGGGGGGGGGGGGGGGGGGGGCGCCCGGCGGAACCCGGGCCCCGCGGCCTTTCCTTCAGGCGGCCGGGCCTGAGGGGACCGTGAGGGACCGGAGAAAACTGACAAGGGACGAGGGACGAGGAACGGGGAACGAGGGACGGGGAACGAGGGACGGGGAACGGGGAACGAGGGACGGGGAACGAGGGACACCCGCTCCCCGGAGGGCTGGCAGCCCCACCCGGGCTCGGCGGCAGCGCCACGAGAGGCCCGAGGCTCCCCCTGAGGGACGGGGCCGCGGCTCCGCCCCGGCTCGTTCTGTTAATCAATCAATTAATTAACTAATTACAGATTTACACAGTTCGTCGAACCTTTCCTGTCAAATTTCACCTTCTAAGCGAAATCCTTGGAGTGCGTTTCATGCTCGATGGATCTGCCTCAAAACACCAGGGAGAAATCGGGAGGAGAAGGCGCTAAAATGAGTAACCACACCGAAATGAGAAACACCGAAATTAGCTACAAAACTAAACTGTGTAATAGCACCGAAATGAGAAACACTGAAATTAGCTACAGAACTAAACTGTGTAATAGCACCGAAATGAGTAACACCGAAATTAGCTACAGAACTAAACTGTGTAATAGCACCGAAATGAGTAATAACACCGAAATGAGTTACAGAACTAAACTGTGTAATAACACTAAAATGCATAACACAAAAATGCATAACACTAAAATGAGTGACACCACAGCACACAGATGCAAAGACCAGTTCTTTTTTTTTTCTCTCTCTCTCGCTACAGAACAGAGAATAAAACTCTGATTTTCCCGAGGTTGTGTTTCACTTCTGTAGGTGAAAATTTGGTGTCACCAAAAAGTGAAGTTTCTCTGCAAGAGGAACGAACAGGACACAACAATTCAGGAGAGAATTTTCAGCATTCAAAGAAATTAAACAGCACAACGTGCTTTCCTAAATCGTGTTGTTGTTGTTCACTACTGTGAAATAAATCATCACAGGATCTGAATTTATTTTAATGTTATGGTATGCTATTTTACATACCTTATGATAAGTTATAGTATGTGACGTTATGTAAAGTTTACCTCTGGCTTGTTTTTATTTTCCCTTTAAAGAAAAAAAAAATCTTTTTTTTTTCTCTCTGTCTTCTGTTTTGAAGAGAAGGACCTGAATCTCACATACATCATCCAAATAGGAAGTTAAAATATCAGGACAAGAAATCAAACTGCTGAAAGAAGGAGAACTAAATACTTCGTCAAAGTAGAAACAACTTTTACTAAGCTGCCATGGCCCACTTAATTTAATTATCAAATATTGCAAAGATTATTATGTTATTAGCATTGCTATCTAAACATTAAAGAACAGGACATGTTAGGAAAATGTTCTTAATGTGTTTACTTAATTGTGCCCCCATGAATAGGTTTTATTAACAGACCACCTGAAGTAAAACAAACGAAACATCTGAATTTTCATTTTCATTTATCTTATGGATATGATAGTCTATGAATAAAACTCAGACTAAAAGTAACATTAAAAGAAATTTATCTAAGGGGATAGAGTTCACTCTTACTGAAGTTTCAATTCCTTTAAAATCTGAGCAAAATTATCTAAGCGATTACTTTACAAGTAGTTGGAGTTCCTCTATGATTGGAGATATTAAATTCCAGGAGAAATTAAAGTTTAAACTGCACCACAAAAGCTATTGTATGAGTTGGATCTGCTCCTGGAAAATGCAAATATGTGAATGAAAGAGAAGGAAATGCCTTCTATTCAATGTGTTCAATGAACTAATTGAATTTTAAGGCTGAAAGGCTGACATGAAAAACCAAGTCCTCCTTCCTGATAGCTTTGTTTAGAATATCAATAGGGCATAAATATTAGTGCCAGAAGCTAATACAAAATAAATAATGATCTGAAAGCATAATAAAACTTAAGTGGTGAATTATTAGTACAGTATTAATTTTTGAAAAATATTTTTGGCTAAACCAGCCAAAATCCAGGGTTATTAGTAAAAGATGCAGTGTTTTTATCTTCACCATTTCAAATAAAGTTGAAAGATGTGCTTTTAACCTCAAAATCACCTCCTCATGTTTATCATACAGATATTAAAGCACTCCCCATGAACTTTGGGCGGGTTTTTTTAGCTCCAAGAGCAGTAAAAGGCATGTGAAGAGCTGGGAGAATGTCTTGGGTTTGGGTTTGATGTGGGGTTTTGGGGTGTTTTTATCATCCTTACAACCTGGGGCTCTTCAATTTACCCCGAACTTCTGACCAGCGTTAGAAACAGCAAATCCAGCCATGGAGGTGCCACAAACTGGGGAATTACTCATTCCCGAGCTCGCTGCCCTGGGTTTTAGGGAGTGCCCCAGACCCGCAGTTCCAGCGTTTGCTGCTTTCATCACCTCCACAGGCAGTGCGGGATGCACGGAATGAGCCGAGCTCCTCACATGCAGCCGCTCCTGCACGAAGGGTTGGCACAGGAGATTGTGGAGCAGTCCTGGGCACTGCTGTCATCCCCGGGCACTGCTCCCATTCCCGGGCACTGCTGCCATTCCCGGGCACTGCTGCCATTCCTTGGGCACTGCTCCCATTCCCGGGCACTGTGACATTCCCGGGCACTGCTGCCATTCCCGGGCACTGCTGCCATTCCTTGGCACTGCTGCCATTCCATGGCACTGCTCCCATTCCCGGGCACTGTGACATTCCCGGGCACTGCTCCCATTCCCGGGCACTGCTGCCATTCCTTGGCACTGCTGCCATTCCCGGGCACTGTGACATTCCCGGGCACTGCTGCCATTCCATGGCACTGCTGCCATTCCTTGGCACTGCTGCCATTCCCGGGCACTGCTGTCATCCCCGGGCACTGCTGTCATCCCCGGGCACTGCTGCCATTCCTTGGGCACTGCTGCCATTCCCGGGCACTGCTGCCATTCCTTGGGCACTGCTGCCATTCCCGGGCACTGCTGCCATTCCTTGGGCACTGCTGCCATTCCTTGGCACTGCTGCCATTCCCGGGCACTGTGACATTCCCGGGCACTGTGACATTCCCGGGCACTGCTGCCATTCCTTGGCACTGCTGCCATTCCATGGCACTGCTCCCATTCCCGGGCACTGTGACATTCCCGGGCACTGTGACATTCCCGGGCACTGCTGCCATTCCTTGGCACTGCTCCCATTCCCGGGCACTGCTCCCATTCCCGGGCACTGTGACATTCCCGGGCACTGCTCCCATTCCCGGGCACTGCTGCCATTCCTTGGCACTGCTGCCATTCCCGGGCACTGTGACATTCCCGGGCACTGCTGCCATTCCTTGGCACTGCTCCCATTCCTTGGGCACTGCTGCCATTCCTTGGGCACTGCTGCCATTCCTTGGCACTGCTGCCATTCCCGGGCACTGCTGCCATTCCTTGGGCACTGCTGCCATTCCTTGGGCACTGCTGCCATTCCTTGGCACTGCTGCCATTCCCGGGCACTGTGACATTCCCGGGCACTGCTCCCATTCCCGGGCACTGCTGCCATTCCCGGGCACTGCTCCCATTCCTTGGGCACTGCTGCCATTCCTTGGCACTGCTGCCATTCCCGGGCACTGTGACATTCCCGGGCACTGCTCCCATTCCCGGGCAGTGCTGCCATTCCCGGGCACTGTGCCATTCCTGGGCCACCAACAGCGCGGCGATTTCCATCCCAAACCCAGGGAAGAACCAGCAAGGGGAAGCCGGACGGGCACGGGCAGCACTTGCCTCCAAGCTGCCGTCAAATCTTGGCTGGAGAGGCTGCTGGAGCAACAGGACGAGCCCGCTGACAGCGTGACACCGAGCGGCTCGAAGGCACCCTCGTAACCCCAGATTTGCATAGGAGCTGGCTCCTGCAGGGAGGAGGGGAAATGCCGAATGAGAAATGCGGACGTAGGCAGAGACCTTGGGAAAGCGTCCCCATCCCGGCCGCTATAAATCCCCTCCCGGCAGCGCCGCGGCTGCGCTCGCTTCCTTCCCCCGGCTGGGGCATCCCCGGCGGCGGCGGGGCTCTGGCCCGGGCTGGCTCGGCACAGCCCCGATCCTGACCCGGGCTGGCTCGGCACAGCCCCGATCCTGACCCGGGCTGGCTCGGAACAGCCCCGATCCTGACCCGGGCTGCACCGCAGCTGCGCTTTTCCCGCCTCCCATCATCCAGGTGCAGCTCCCGAGGAGACAGAAAGGAGCACCGAGAGCCACCTCTGCCTCCTGCCCCGCATCCTGCACTTATCCCGGCTCCCATCGCCCGGCTGCAGCTCACGAGGAGCCAGAAAGGACACCAAGAACCAGAAAGGGTTCCTGAAGAGCCAGAAAGAACACTGAGAACCAGAAAGGACACCGAGAGCCAGAAAGGATTCCCGAAGAGCCAGAAGGGACCACCGAGAGCCGCCTCCGCTCCTGCCCCGCATCCCTGCGGTTCCTCAGGGTGAGTCCGTTCCACGCCCGACAGTCACAAGCACCTTTGAACTTCTGCCGTTCATTTCAAAGGTCCTCGATAAAAGGTCTAAATAACCGACTTTTACTATTCAAGGTTGGGCTTGATGATCCTGGAGGTCTTCTCCAAGCTTTTTGATTCTGTTATTAAGGGAAGAACGCAGGCATTTTGTTTTACCCATTAAACCAAGGGGCACTTTTTCCTTTAATCCTCTCTCAAGTCATGCCTGTACTTGCCCCCGGGCTTTAGAACTGCAGGGACTTTGTGGTTAAGGTGCTAAGAACGAGACTTGCACGGTTGTGTTTTGTGGTATCTTATTTCCAAAGCCTGGACGTGCATGTCTGCGAAGATGCTGCTAGGAGCCTGCCGTCTGTTCTGTACAGCTACATATGAGATACAAATAGAAAGAAAAAAAATCACTCTCATACATTCCTCAAAGTGCTTTGCTAGAGGGACAAAGAAAACCATGGTGATTCCCCACCCTAATCCTCTGGTTGTGCGTGATTTACATACTATGATATTGCTCAATTTTGTATAAAAAGAAATTTCCAACTGGTGAAAAAGCTTTGGAGTCATCTGGGTATTTTGATTGCACAATCAAATCCCAGTGCAAGAGCCAATGTCCCCATTGTTCACCTGGTTTTAAGACATTTATTATCTTTAGTGCAAGGGATGATCTTTCTAGGGGCAGTCAGAATGGGTGCTAACTTCTGGGTATTTTGGAAGCTCATGCTTTTCTAGGGGGAACCTGGTCAGATCAGTCTGTGAAATCTGAACATTTACCCCTTTGTGGGGCAAGAAGCATGGAGCTCAATTCAGATTCCTCTCCCTGTGCTGTGGGCAGGGTGAAGATGAGTGCTGAAGAGATTCTGGTGCATGCAGTAGAACTTGGAAAAAATTTCTGCCTCTATTTTGATGGTAATTAGAGCATTTAATAACCTTTTCTGTTTGAATACTGATTTAAGACAATTCCTTTGTCACTCTGATTTCATCTAACTTTCTCACAAACTTCAGTTTCAAGTGGTGTTAGCCAAGTATCTGAGTCAGGGGAATATTTGCTGCCTATACAAAAAATTCTAGGAAAGGATACTCGGAAGCTTGGAATACTGGGGGGGGGGGGGCTTGGAGTGAATGAGTAATTTCCATTCTTATGGAAAAAAGCCAGTTAGAAAACGTTTCTTCTTTAAAAGCAATTTGTAATGAGTTCTTCTTGTCCTTCTGCTTAAAGGCACCAATAAAACCAAAAATTTGCATGCAATTATTCGTCAGTTTTAGGCTTAGAGTGACTTCTTGCCCTTTTAAATAACCCATTTTGCATGCCTCTGGTTTGGTGGTGATTCCAGTTCACAAATGACAGGGTTTGCATTTGTTTTGCTACGGATAAACCGTGTCTGTAGTGACAGCAGCTCAGCCTTGGTGGCACTGGGCCGTGGGAACACGTGGGTGGCTGCCTGTGTACAAAGTGACTTCTTCTGTGGGGGCAGAGCTTAATGTTGTTTTTCTTCCCTTTTTTTTTCACTGCTCACTTGGAATCAAGACGACGATGGTAAGATGAGAATTCATCTTTTATGATTTTGTTACTCATTTCACACTTACTAATCCAGAGAGGACAAGTTTCAAACTGGGAAGAAAACCAGAGCTACAGCTCACTGCTCCTTCTGATGCTGATGTTGCTTTAATTCCTCGTAAGACACAGCACAGTGGCTTCCCTGACAGCACCTTTCAATGCACTTTAATTGTTGGGCAAAAGAGAACTGACGCTTCTGAATTCTCATTAACAAACACAGCATCTTTTCTTGCTTATATAAATCAACTTCTTGTATTCTGGGAAACCTGCTTCAAGCAGAGGTGTAAAAGATGATGTGGCCTTCCTTTTGTTTGATGTCGTTCTAAGAACTCCTTTCACGTGACAAGCCAGGATTAAGCTGACAGCAAACTGTCAAGACCTGAGGAGACAACAGCTAAAATATGACTATTTCTTCTTTATGACTCCTGCAGAGCTGGAGTGTGATGCCCTGTGCAAGGAGAAGATTCTGCACCGAGTGCTGAGGAATGTCAACAGCCAACTGCTCGTGGTGCGCCCAGACCTGAACGTGGCAGCCTTTGAGGATGTGACAGACCAGGAGATGCAATCTGGTAATTTCAAACACAAACCATCACCACTGCTCTGCTGCTTCATCCTGGAGGTGGTTTTGTTCTTTGCAATCACCCACTCTGTGATGGCGCTGAGAATAACAACTTAAAACTTTGTTTGCAAGGATTTTGTGTCTTGGGCATTAGTGATGGATGAGATTTCTGGGCTAGAGCAAAGCCTGCAGGATGGCACATGCAGAAAAAGGGCTGTTAAGATTTTTGCTTGGCTCTGATCAAAAATTCTTAATCCCCCCTCTCTTTTTTTTATGATGGATTACAAAAAATAATTTAAAATTTTAAATAGTGTATTAGTACTAAAACTTTACTTTCTTCTAATAATATTAGCTATAAACTTACAATTTTGACTTTAGCTTTTTGGGTGACTTCAGCAATTTATTTCTGGACCACCTATATCCAGCCATGCTCTGATTTAGAGCCAGCCACTTCCACATGCCAGTCTCCCTTTCTGCATGCACACAAAAAGATGTGACCCCCCTCCCCACACTCCCTGGTGACCTCAGCTGCTTTGGTGCTGAGCAAAGCAGAACCAGAAGCCATAAAAACTCAAGTTTGGCAAGACAGCCATAGGGATGGTAAAACATCACTGAACTCAGTTGTTGCAGCTGCCCCTGAGCAGGTTATCAGTAATAATTCATTTATTTCCAGGCAAAGGGATGCATTTCAGCATTCACTGCTACAAAACCACCACGCCCTTAGCAGGGATGCCCGTGGCCTTCAGTGTGCAAGTGGAAAACAAAAGTTATTACATGTGTTGTGAGAGGGAATGTGGAGAAACGATCGTTAGGTTCAAGGTAAGGATCTGCACCCCTCTCCTCACCTGTACAAATCCAACAGGCAGAATGAACAACTCAGAGCTGCAATGAAGCTGCTCAGGGCTTGCACTGGGATTAACCCGTTCCCTTTTTCCTTCCTCAGGAAGGAGAAGTTCCCAAAGAAATTCCTGGTGAAAGCAACATCATCTTTTTCAAAAAGACATTTACATCTTGCTGCTCCAAAGCATTCAAGTTTGAATACTCAATGGAACGAGGAATGTTCTTGGCCTTTGAGGAAGAAGGCTACTTGAGAAAATTAATCCTAAAGAAACTGCCGAAAGATGAAGTGGATGAAACCATGAAGATAAGTTTATCTAAGTGCAGTCAGAATGAAAATCACAGCTTATGATGGAGCACTTCAACAGTTTTAAAATACAGTTTGTTTGTTTTTTTTATAAAAGAAACTTAAGTCTTTCTTTATTGAAAGCAAGTCAGTTTTATGTTTTAACTACAGTCAGTACTTACTAAGAAAATAAATTCAAGTTCTTGGCAAAAAAGCCAGGAATGTTTTCCAGTCAGATAGAAGAGAATTACAAGGAGAAGAAATAAGAATGTGCATGTCTATATAGTCCTGCAGAATTTGATCCCTGAAATCTTTAATGCCTGTTGACCTAAGAGCTTTTGAATCAGGTCTGGACTTTTACATTCCCAAAACTCTCAGCTAATGAATTTCTCACCCAAGCAGCTCAAACACCTCCAGCTGCATCCTGTGAGAGGAAACCTCACTTTCCATGAGAGATCCTCAGCTTGCCCAGAGGGACCTGCCCTGACTCACCACCTGCACCCTCCTCCTCCTCCCTGGGACAAAATAGCAAATGCTGGCATTAAAAACCAATAATCATAAAAACACAGCTCCATTCTGACCACAACACTAACAAAAACAAATAAATACATAAATAAAGGGCCACCTTTTGCTGCAACTACCTGCTTTTGCTAATAAATAAAATTTCCAAGCCATACTTAATAAAAATCAGAGTCTTGCAGAATCCAACCAGTGACTTGGTCGTTCTATTCATTGCATAATCACTGATGGTAACACAAATTCTCTTCCTCTCACTATTAACAGTGCCACAAAAGTACCATGAGAATGTGGAAAGAGTTTTCCACTCCTTAGCACTGTGAAGTCAAGACAGGATGAAGCAGAAAGCTGAAAACCACAATCTCAGTTCCCCCCTAAAAAATCCCTAAAAGAACAGAACACTCCCTCAGCCTCCTCTTCGTTGTCTTTTCAGTCACACAGGACACCACAGACCAGAGAATTTAGGAAATAAACCTCAAAAGAAGTGTTGCAGATGAACATAAAAACCTTGAAAGTCAAATGTCCCCAAAGTCAATCTGCAAAAGTATTTTTATTCTACATCAATCCTTGCTGTATATTCCATGGGATATTAATTGTTCTTGGATTAAGTCAAGTCTAAGTCACCTCTAAGTATTAATTCATAAAAATATTCTTCATTTTATGAAGTAAGGCAGAGCAGACCTATCTGCAAAGAAAACATTTTAGGCAATCCAAAAGCATAAAAATGGTTCAGAAGCACACATAGAATTTCTGTAAATTCTTTATTGCATGGATTAAGAAAAAAAGTATTCCCTTTTCTACATCAACTCCCAGGGTCCAAAGAGTTACAGGGTCTGCCTTACACACTGATGTTAGAAGCAGCAGTTCAGTTTTCCACAAGCCAAACTCGTTTTTCAGAACAGGGAAACCAAACAACAGTCAGAAAAACACTCATTAAAGCTGGTATTACAAGGAGAGTTCCCTTTAGCTGGGCAAGTCTGCCACTGATGAAATTCATCCATCCCAATTTCCAGTGCAGCTTGAATCCACTCACTCTCACTGGACATTTTCCAGTTAAATCTGTTTTGAAACCTGTTTTTTTTTTTTTTTTTTTTTTTTTTCTCTACATATTCTGAGCTAGCTCTGAGCCCCCTGCAGGCTCACTGGGGACCCTTGGCTGTTCCTTTGCTGTGCAGGATGTTGCTCACAAGCTGAAGAAGCAGAGGCAGCAGAGGAGAATGGTGTGTGCCAGGGCTGGGGCTCCTCAGAGGCTCCAGAGCATGGCCACAGCCTTGCAGATGCCCACGTCGTGGTAGTTGAAGTGGCAGAGGCCAGCGAAGGTCAGGCCAGACAGGACGTACAGCCCCACGTTGGCCACTTTATTGGGCACATCTCCATGCACATAATCAGTAATTACCTGGCCCAGACCCCTAAACAAGAGAGAAAAGCTCAAATCAGCAAAGTTCACTCACTGCAATCCATCTGCTTTGTGTCCCCATTCTACCAATTCGCTTTTTTCCCCCCACTGCTGCCATTGGCCTTTCCTGAAGAATGCTCAGTTCACACTCAGAAAGAAGATTAATCTGTTTCAAAAACAAACCAAAACATTCCACAGATTCTGTTGGAAATAAGCAGATTGGCTCAAGAATTTTCTTGAGGAAACCAAATGCTGACCACAGCTCTCCAGAAAACAGAATCCTTGGAATCTGCCTTCTGATCTGACTTCCAAGGACTGGAAAAGAGGAAAACCAAGGAAATATCGGGGAGCAGCCAATGTCATAAAGACACAGAGGACTCCTGGGTATGCATTTAGATTAGAAGAGTGGCAATCAAAGAAATTAGCATATTTTTAGGTTTTTCTGGAACTCCTATCCAGATTTGAACTATCCAGCAACACGACACACAGGATGCTTGTTCTGGGAAAACGTTCCCAGTCAGAGCAAGGGAAGTGCAAGAATGCCTGGCACAAACTCCTAAGGGCAAAACAGAGGTTTAAGAAAACCTGACACTCCCAAAGTACCGGGAAAATCAGCTTTATCCTTGTGGCAAGGAACTCCCAAACCTCAGCAAGGTGGATGCTGCCACTCTGGCCAACCATATAGCTGGATCCACTCCTAATTAGCCCTGTCACTGCTCTCATCAAGGATGACAGCAGAACTACACTGAGCAAACATGCATCCAGGAATAAAGGAAATAATCATCCAGGTCTCCTTAGCAGAGTATTTGCTGTGAGCTCTTTATTCTGCAGAACCTCATCAGCACTGAGATGTACAAAGCCAGTGCGCAGAGCTTTAGAGGCAGAATATTTTTATATTATGTTTATATAGTTTTATACAGATCTGTCCTCTTTCTGCTCATACAACACTGGTTCTTCCACAGGTTAAAAACTTCCAGGATTCTGTACTTCCAGAGGCAAGGAAGTACTCCAAAGGTTAAGATACTACAGAGTGTTTATGGATTTTTTTTTCTGAGTGAGAGAACAGCATGAGAAAGAACGACCAAAGTACAACTGTCACCGAATGTGGAGACCGAGGACTTTTCCAAGGTGTTTTACACTAGACCAGGATGAGGTTTGGAGCCAGCAAACCTTCCTTCCTGTGAGCTGAGCCCTGCTGTGCTTACCAGTGGCCGTGCAGGGTGAGGGCTGCAGCCAGGGAATAGTCCACAGCCGGTCCAGGGCACAGGTAGGCTGCAGGGAGCAGCCCCAGCAGCAGCACACTGACAGCTCGCTCCCCTGTCCAGTGCAAAGATGCAGCCTTAGAACTGCCTGCAAGGAGAAACATTCTCAGGGAAAAGCCCCTCTGCCGAGGGCTGGAGGATGGATGTGAAATCTGGAGCATCTGCAAACCAAAAGCCAGCATGAGCAATGCTTGGAAACGCAACGGGAGCATCGGCGAGGCTGAAACCGTCAAGAATTGACCCTGAAATTAGCAGTGCAACAGCCCCAAAGTGCTCAGTTAACACACAGACATCATCCATCCACCTACACCAAAATGCAAATGGTTTCCTTCCTTTTGGCACTGAGAAAAGCAATTTAGAAAGCGACAAGACAAGGAAAGCAAAGGATCTGAAGTTTGGACTTGGGCAAAGTGCAAGCTGAAGTGCAATGAGCTGCTAACAGTGCTGCTGAAGGTGAGGGTACACCCACTCCTCACAGCCTGAGGCACCACTACAGCACCATTATTTACCACAAACAAGGTCTCTGCACAGGTACTGCCCTACCTGACAACACTCAGCATTTCACAACTTTTCCCTTATATCAATGGGCATTTAGGATTTATTTTGTCTTTGCTGGTAATACCCCGGTACATCACCCAACAAGACACCAAGAAAACCACTGTATCACGTATAAATCTCTTCTGCTCTTTGTTACAGCTGCCACTTAAAAAAATTATAGACTCAGCCTGGTTTGGGATGGGAGGGACCTCCTTAAACCTCATCTTGTTTTTAAGTCCCTGTATGGCCATCGGGTACTACCTCCATCACCTCTGTCCTTTATCCCTGCACCACTGTCGGTCCCTTGAAGGACCCGAGCCAAAATCTGATCCTTTACAAGCCATTCTTGACAGAATCACAGAGCATTCCGACGTTGGAAAAGACCTTCAGGATCATCTAATCCCAAAGCCTGCCATGGGCAGGACGCCTTGCGCTAGACCCGGCTGCTCGGAGCTCCATCCAGCAGTTCCAGGCACGGGCACAGGAGTCGTGATCCCGGGAAAACCAGACCCCGCACACACAGACAGACAGACAGACGGACAGACAGACACAGGCAGGGCCGTACCGTGTCCCTGGGGAGGCGGGCCGTGGCGGTCGCGGGCCGGGGCGCAGCGGGCGGCGGCGGCACCGAGCGCGGCGGGGCGGCGGAGCAGGGCCGAGCCGAGCAGAGCTGCGGGGACAACGGGGCCGCGGCGTGAGCGTGGGGATCCCGCACCCTCCGGGGATCCCGCACTCTCCGGGGATCCCGCACTCACCGGGGATCCCGCACCCTCCGGGGATCCCGCACCCTCCGGGGATCCCGCACTCTCCGGGGATCCCGCACCCTCCGGGGATCCCGCACTCTCCGGGGATCCCGCACTCACCGGGGATCCCGCACCCTCCGGGGATCCCGCACTCACCGGGGATCCCGCACTCTCCGGGGATCCCGCACTCACCGGGGATCCCGCACCCTCCGGGGATCCCGCACTCACCGGGGATCCCGCACCCTCCGGGGATCCCGCACCCTCCGGGGGTCCCGCACTCACCGGGGATCCCGTACCCACCGGGGATCCCGCACTCACCGGGGATCCCGCACCCTCCGGGGATCCCGTACCCACCGGGGATCCCGCACTCTCCGGGGATCCCGCACCACCCGAGGGTCTCCGTCCCGGTCCCCGCTCGCCCCGTGGCCCCGGCCTCACTCACCCAGGGCAGCCCCGCGGGGCCGCGTCCGCAGCAGCGCCAGCGCCATGTCCGCTCCAAGGGCACCGCGCCCGGATACGGAAACGCCGCTCGAGCTTCCGCTTCCGGGGCACCGGGGCGGCACCGGGAGCGGCCGAGCCACGCTCCCTATGGCGGCTGTAAACTGCCGGAAGCAGCGGTAAATGGGATTTGGGGAAGGAATCCTCCCCTGGGAGCGCGGGCAGGCCCAGGCACAGGATGCCCCGAGGAGCTGTGGCTGCCCCGTCCCTGGAAGTGTCCAAGGCCAGGTTGGGGCAACCTGGTGGAAGGTGTCGTGTTCATGGAATGGAATATCTCTGAATTCCCTTCCAGCCCAAACCATCCTGTAATTCTGTAATTCTGTCGTAAACCCTTCAACACCTGCAGCGGACCCAGGTGCTCCTCACCTGCGTGGTCACTACTGAAACACCTTTGTACACATCATAAACACCTCCGTGAACATCCTGTTTTTCCTTCCATTTGAACAGAAGAAAAGTACAGCAATCCTTGGAGTGAGGATTTAGGGCCACTGACACTGTTTTGTGCTTGTCCAGGACGCAACAATCACCCCACACATTTCCCCAGTGTCCTGATTTCATCTGTGAGTGTGGTCAAGCAGAAAGGAACACGGCACAAGGGAACACAGGCACCACCCAGACTGCCAGGCCTGTGCTCTGTCCCCGGGCTTTGCTCCAGAACAATGACAAAAGCATCAAACACATCTGGATTTATTTATTTTATTAAAAGGCTTGGCTGTTTGATGCAGGGAGAACGGCCTGGTACCAGTTTCTCCAGTAACACACTGGGCAGAGCAGAGACAGGACACAACACCCGCCAAGGCCTCTCTGTCAGCACAAATGGTTTCAGCATCCCCATAGAGAAAGAAGGAAGGTAGACACTGTGACCAGTCCACAGCAGGCTCTGGACAGGAGTCTAAACCAAGCAAATGAGCTGGTGGCTTTTTTCACCGTTAGAGAAGTCACTGCACCTTCAGCTGGAATGGGAATATTCCCTCAGCTTCCCTCTGTGTCCAGCTGACCCTGTGCATGCCCCCGTGGTGGAGGATGGGAAGACAAAACTGCCACGGGGCTTACAGTGACATTTCCTCTGTTACCAGCTTCATTTATCAGCCTGTCCTCTCTCCTACTGGCCATTGTTTTGGTGAGCCAAAAGAGCAATCTGTTCAAACATAATTTACAAAACAAACCAACCTGATCACAGCCAAGGACTCTGAAGCTGGCAGGATGTAGGTGCTGTCCTGCTGTGCTGCCTGCTGAGCCCGAGGGCAGCCAGGCTGGGTTGCTCCCTGTGGGCTGGCAGGGTGTGTGTAAACCAGTGCTGGAGCAGTGCTGAGTGACAGACCTGCCTCTGTCCTCCCCTCCTGCTCTGAGCTGCACCCAGACCCCTCAGTCCTCATCAGAGCTGTCCTCAGATTTCTCATCCCCCGCCACCTTCCAGTTCTTCCTCTTGCTCCTCTTCTCTGGCACTTCACTCGGCCTCTCCGGCGCCGAGCTGTGCCTCTTCTTCCTCTTCCTTGGGGGCCGTTTGTCCTTTTTCCCCTCAGATTCAGTGTCCTCAGAGCTGCTGGTGCTGGAGCTGCTTGCACGGGAAAAGTCACTGTCCTGCCCAGAAGAAGAGGTAGGTTCCTTGGCAGGCACTTTCCTGGGCTTTTTCTTGCGCTTGTGTTTTCCTTTCCGGGTGCTTGGAGTCTCCTGTCCTGAGCCCTCGCTCTCCCCCTGGGAGGAATCTGTGGAAGTTCTCTCCTGCTCCTTTTTCTTTTTCTTCCTTTTTTTGTGCGAGCGTTTTTTTTGCTTCTTCTTGTGGGATTTTTTGGTTTTTTTCCTTTTGTGGGACTCACGGGCTGTTTGCTTTCCTGGGTGAGATCTCTTCTTCCCATTGACAGCATTTTGCTCATCTCCTTCCTGCTGATCACTAGAAAAAGAAAAGGAGGAGGTAAACGGAAAGCCACTGAGCAATGAAACTCATTTATATCCAATCTCTAAGCCTGAAAAATATTCATGATTCTGCTGGGTGTAGGGTAAAAATAATTAATTTCGTATTAAAATCTTGTTTTTCCACTCTCCTGGACACTGCAATAATTTATTTATCTCCCAGACTCATAGATTTTGGTATCTCCAGCTAAACATGAAATTCTTAATTACTGCCAAAGATTCTCCTAAGACTCACAGCTCATTAATAGATTTGAGTTTTTTAACAGTAAGGCTTTGCATTCGAGGCTGATCTCTATTCAAAAATTAAAACTCAGTTTGTACAATTCCAAGAAGGCAGATTCTGGATCCATCAGTAAGAGTGTCTGCCTTACCTGTCTGTGTCAAATTCTTCAGGGTACAACTCTTTATATCCACTGTGCCCCCACCTGTAAGAAAGCAGAAGCATCCATTAAAAACAGACAATGTGTTTGAGGACAAAAATGCAATTCTGAAAAGGCAGAGCCACTGAGTGAATCTGAGTTTAGACAGGGAGGAAGGAAATAGGACTGATTCTATTTGGTTGGTGCTATTTAAATCACCTTATGTTCGCAAAGCACAATTTCAGATTTCTTTAAAACAGCCCTGGACCTGTGTTTCTTGAGGTTTTTTCAAGCTTATTAGGCAGAGCAATAAATATTAATCTTAGGGTCGGGATTTTGCTGCTTAGTGTGGCTTAGAACCTCCACAGATGAGCTCAAATTGGTTACTCTGTGACATGGCAGAGGTTTGTACATGTTATTCATTTTCAAAATGAGCTCAAGCTCTATTTCATCACAGCACACACCAAACAGAAATGCGCCAATTTTTGGTACAGGACTCCAAAAAGATGTTTTAATTACACCCACAGAACGTGGAATTCCCCCACAGACCTGTCTGGCATGTTGGCTTCACATTCATACAGCTTTTTATTCCAGGATCTGGCCCTGAGGAGATCATCTTCCACCAGGTCAAGGAGCTGTGGGTTCCTGGATTTCCAGCTCCTGTGCCCCTCCTCGTCAAAGCCATCGCTGCGCATGCGACTGCTGCAGAGAGGGAACAGCTCCTTCAGGTGGGGAAACGCCTCCCAGGCACCCCCAGAGCCCCAGCTCATCCACCTGCACCTCCAACATTTCACATCTAAACAAACACATACATGGTCAGGCTTAAGCAGAGGCCTCACCTTTTTCCAAGGAGTCATTAAGGAGAAAATCAATTTTCTGTGGTGTGTCTCACCTAGAGGTGTCTGACAGCATTCTGCTCTGTCTTTTCCAGTAAGTCTCTTCTGTCTGCTTCTCCCATTCCCTTATTTTCCACATTTCTGTCTCTTCCTGAAGCTGAAGTCACAGAAAGGGAAACGACTTTAACATCAGGTAAAATTCAGTCATGCAGCACGTGAGCTCCAAGCTCAACACTCCTGGTAAGAAAACTCACAGCCACCTTTCCTACCATCCCCAAACAAAGGATTATTTACGCATATCTGTGTCCAAAAGAGAACTTCCTGATGGTGCTTAGACCATTATGATTCATCAAAGAGTTTGCTAAACTTAGTGGAGTTGCTTAATCCTGCACTAAAACCCTGCCTGTGCACACAAGGTTCAAACTGTTTCACGCAATCAAAAGCAGATACACAGTGCAACAAATGAAATAAGGCCTATTAAAGATTTGCTACTTTTTAGGTAAACACAGACATGCTCCCATTCCGAGAACTCAAGAGAAAGGGGGTGAAACTAAAACCCGTGGAAACCGGAACGGGGTTAAACCGAAAGCGACGCTGAGGACGCGGATGCGACCGATTTACCAAATTCCTTTTATTTCTACCAAACACTGAGGCATCAGCAGAGCGGCACGAAGCCCGTCCCGCAGCCGGGGATGTTCCCCCATCACCGTGTGGCACAACAGGCCTGTCCCCGCACCCCCGGCCATGTCCCCGCACCCCCGGGCCTGTCCCCGCACCCCCGGCCATGTCCCCGCACCCCCGGCCATGTCCCCGCACCCCCGGGCCTGTCCCCGCACCCCCGGCCATGTCCCCGCAGCCCCGGCCATGTCCCCGCACCCCCGGCCATGTCCCCGCACCCCCGGCCATGTCCCCGCAGCCCCGGCCATGTCCCCGCAGCCCGAGCCGCCCCGCTCGGTCCCGCAGGGTCCCCTGGGCCCGGGCCTCACCTTGTTGTGCGCTCCGGTGTGGCGGATGACGTTGCGCAGCAGCACCTTCCCCACGGGCACGCGGGACATGCTGCGGGCGCCGCCGCGGGCCCGTGCCGGCCGCGGTGCCGGTGGCGCTGGTGGCGGTGCCGGTGTTAGTGGCGCTGGTGGCGGTGTTGGTGGCGGTGTCGCTGTTGTTGTTGCTGTTGTTGTTGTTGTTGCTGTTGCTGTTGCTGTTGGTGGTGGCGGGGCCGGGCCGGGCCGGGCCGGGCCGGGCGGGGGATGCGGAAACGCGCGGGGCCGCGCGCGCGCCGCTTCCGGTGCCGTCTCCAGGGCAACGGCGCCGCCATGGCCGTGAGGGCCGTGAGGGCCGTGAGGGCCGTGGGGGCCGGGCGGCACAAACGGAACAGAACGGACCCGAACGGAACAGAACGGACCGGAACGGAACAGAACCGACCCGAACGGAACAGAACCGACCGGAACGGAACAGAACCGACCCGAACGGAACAGAACGGACCGGAACGGAACAGAACCGACCCGAACGGAACAGAACCGACCGGAACGGAACAGAACGGACCCGAACGGAGCAGAACCGACCGGAACGGAACAGAACCGACCCGAACGGAACAGAACGGACCGGAACGGAACAGAACCGACCGGAACGGAACAGAACGGACCCGAACGGAACAGAACCGACCCGAACGGAACAGAACGGACCGGAACGGAACAGAACCGACCGGAACGGAACAGAACGGACCCGAACGGAACAGAACCGACCGGAACGGAACAGAACGGACCCGAACGGAACAGAACCGACCGGAACGGAACAGAACCGACCCGAACGGAGCAGAACCGACCGGAACGGAACCGACCGGACCAGAACAGAACGGACCCGAACGGAGCAGAACCGCTCCAAAGGGACCTAAACCACCCCAAAAGGACCCCAACCCCCTCCCCCCCCCCCCCAGAAGGAGCAGAACCGCCCCGGGACCCCCGGGCCCAGCCCCGGTTCCTGCCCCGCTTTGCCCCCGTGGCAGAGCATGGGCTGGAGACAGCTGGTGGCAGCGCTAAAGAAATCTTCTTCTGGGGAAAAATATCCCAAAGCAACCGTAAAAATTCCCAGAAACAGTGGCTGGGTAATGCTGGGAACTATATCACTTAATAGTTTGAAACAATTACTTAACTAATACAATTTTAAGTAATGGTTTAAATTCAATTTTAAGTAACGGTTTTAGTATAATTTTAAATCGTTTTTATCAATTATAAGTCTTATTTATAATTTAATTTATTGTTTTAATTACCTTTTAATTAATTGCTTTCCATAATCTTGGCTATTCTTAGCCAGCATTTAGCAAAGCTGTTTTAAGAGACTTCTGCAGAAACTAATCTTGGGAAAATGACTGAAACTTGTTGAAGTTTTGGCAGATAACACAAGCCCAGAGTGAAAATCTTTGTTGGGGATGGGGTTTAGGGCATTTTTAATTCACTTTGTTTACTCATGAGGGCTGAGTATCTCAAATGCAAGTAGAAAAGGAAGGTTGGAGGAATAGTAGCACCATCAAACTCACAAAAAAAATGAGTAAAGACTGTAAATATTCAAATACTTGAATATTTAGTGACAGTACATCAATGCCTCCGTGCTTTGCTGCACCATTCAGGGGACGGCAGCAGTGATGTGGTTTTGTTAAATAAATAAAAGGACAGGATTCCCGTGGTTAGAGCAGCTCTCTGAAGGTTTTTAATGTTGGAACAACCTGTCACACACAGCCCCACGGGTGAAGCTGCAGACAGCAGAAAGCAAATGTCTGGGAAGATTTGTGAATAAATTCCAGGTTAATAGGGTGAGTTTCACTGTGAGACTGAAAGGCTGCAGAGCACTGACCCAGAGCAGGAAAGCCACACACAACTGAAGAGAAAAGCACTGGGACATGGTTTAGTAGTTGTCAATTCCAAACATTTAATGGAACATGGGTTCACTAGAGCCAGTCTGGAATCAGGGTATGTCAGGTCATTCAAGAAAATCCAAAACCTTAATGCACTTTTTTTTTTCTTAAGCAAGGCATCACAGCAACCAGACACTAAATAGTTCCCACAAAAATATTTAATTTCCACAGTATTTTCTTTCAATATCTTTAGTGAATTATGTAGAATTTTACAGGAGACAGTACTTAATGCAATATACAGAATAACAGGATCAGCCTGAAAAACTTCTTCCTTTTTTTCCAACTCTGCCCCCTTCTTTAATTCTCCTGGTCACTCTGTCATTACTGCACGGTTGTCCTTTTTTTACATTAACATTTCCATGTGGAAAGTGGAATTTCAGAACGTTCAGCACTGCAGCCCTTGCAGGATACAATGCCTGGAGTAACTGGACACGAGTCCAACAGACTAGAGAAGCACCTTACATACAATATGTACATGGAGAGCACACTCTGCAGCTTTACTGAGGCTGGACAACAAAGACAATCCAGGGAAGGTCTGCAATTCCAGTGGCTTAAGTCAGAGTTCCTACGTTAGAATGCCTGAAATGAAAAATCCCAAACATCCCAGTCCTTGCATGATTAACATCCCCTGGTGGGATTATCAGCACGTGTGATTTGTCTACACTGGCTTCCAAGTGAACATTCTGCAGAGCAGTTACTTCCATGGCATCAGAGCCTGGGCTTAACGTAGCCAGAGGAACAGCAGCTGCAGAGTTTCATACAAAAGGCAGATGTCAGAGTCCATGAGGAGACAGCACATTCCCTGTGACCCCCCAGACAGCAGTGCTCTGTCACCTTAAAGTGCTCAAAAGGGATCACGGAGCTGAGAAGGCCCCGGCCAGTGCCAAATTCCCAAAGGGCTTTGGAACAGCAGCACTTGGCCTTTGAGACACCATGCCCAGGCACTTCAGTCCCTCAGTGCTGTGCCATCTCCCCCACCCCAAACAGGCAAATGTGGGAGTTCTCCTCCTCCTGTACCTTTCTGTGGCCATCTCATCTGCGCTCCCGTGAAGAGATGTTTGAAATTCCAATCTCTGACAACACTGAGGTCGTGATGTTGGGATGCACCCCCTGGGCACCCGAGTTTAGAAGCAGCTGGCACAATGCCAGGATAATTTTGTTGGGTTTTTTTTTTTTTTTTTTTTTTTAATCTGGGATGCTTAACTCTGTTTTGGAAGAGTTTGCAAGTTAACTAACTGTATAAAAATACAGTGTAGCTGTAATATTGCTCTGAAAAGCACTTTTGCAAACTTTTTTTTTTTTTTCTGTACAGACTGGTAAATAACATTACCAGATAATATAATACATGTTTTAAATTAAAAAAAGAAACTCTCTCAAAGTCTGAACACTAAAGTCTAAACAGCTTGCTTGAAACACAACAGTGTGACCCAGGAAAATTCTGCTTTGCATGGTTAAATTATAGCAGCATGGTTACTGGCTTTTCAAGGAAATTCTTGAACTCAGCAAGCCACTGTGCTCCGACTGCTCCATCCACAACACGGTGGTCACAGCTCAGGGTGACAGACATCATGCTGGCCACGTCAAAGCTGGGAGAAAAACAAGAAAAAGGTTAACACACTCCTCTGCAAGGCAGTGCCACTTACACAGCAGGCCAGCTACTCCTGGAGAGCCAGAACAGCAGCTGGTGCTTGCTGAAAGATGATTCTCCCAGTTGCACCAGGGGCAGGTCATGTTCATTCCTTCTCTGAGGAAAACTAAGGAGGGAACTTCCCACAGGCACTAAAAACCCCTCTGTGTGTTCCCCTTAGGGCAGGGAGCTCAGCTTTCCTTGCAGCAAAGGGACAGCTCCACACAAAGAACAAGAAACATTTTAGTTCCAAGCAAGGGGATATTATCTACAGGATCCATCCTTTAGGTTTTCCTTAAATGCAAATTTAAGCAAGTAGTGAAAGCACTGTGTCAGCAACACATTTCAGGGTTTTTAAAATTATTTTCTAATGTAGGTGTTAGGAAACCAGGCATGATTTCAGAGTTTGAGTTCAGGATCAGATGAAAACTCACCCTTTCTCATTATCAGCTGGCACTAGTATTTCTTTTGAGGAACCCACTGCCAGGATGCAGGCTTGAGGTGGATTGATTATGGCAGAGAAATTCTTAATCCCATACATTCCTAAATTGGAAATTGTGAAAGTACCACCCTAGAAGAAAACAAATACATTCATGGGCAAACTCACAAAAACTGTTTAATGTGGGAATATGAGGAGAGGGGGGATCTGCAGCTCCTGATGAGGGGAAGCTCTTTGGAGAGCAGGGACAGGATCCAGGGAACAGCTGGAGATGTGCCAGGGGAATCTGGGATGGAAATCACGGAAAGGTTCTTCCCTCACCCAGAGGGTGCTGGCACTGCCCAGGCTCCCCAGGGAATGGGCACGGCCCCGAGGCTGCCAGAGCTCCAGGAGGGTTTGGACACCACTCCAGGAATGTGCAGGGTGGGATTTGGGGTGTCAGTGCAGGGCCAGCAGCTGGATTCAATCATCCCCACGGGTCCCTTCCCACTCAGGATATTCTGTGACTACTCAAACATCACAAAACAGCCTTTGCTCCTTTTAAACGAGTCAAGAGCAGCAGAGTTGAACACCAGCATGGGTGTCTCACCTGGAATTCGTGAGGCTGGAGCTTCCCTTCCCGGGCTTTGGCTGCCAGGGAAGCCACGTCCTTGCTGATGGCAGCCAGGCCCTTGATGTGAGCGTTGAAGACAATGGGGGTGATGAGCCCTGCAGGGGTGCTGACAGCCACACTCACGTCCACCACATGATTCCTGCAACACACACAGCAGCTCAAATCACTCCACAAAGAGAGCAAACAAAAAAAAAAAAATTCAAAACAGGCCAGACAACCCAAAGTTAACATTGATTTGCAATAATTATTTCACTTCGCCCACCAGGCTTAGACTCAAAAATATTTTATCACTTTAACAAAGCCTCTCACCTTCACATCTTGTCTGCCCTTTCCCTCAAATCCCAGCAGAAGTTCTGTTTTGCCAGGAACAAAGGAATTTTCTAGTTCTGACCATGCCATAAACTTACTGCCTAATAACTGTGTCCAACCATGAAGAATTTGCCTCAGGCACCTTCAAGCAGGCCAAAGCAGAAGCTTTAATTATGAAATCGTTGACAGAAAGCTTAATGTTAGCTGGGACCTCCTGCAAATAAAGAGATTCCAGGTGTCAGTTTGTCCCCTGCACACCACCCCAGTTAATGAGGGCAGTCACTGCAGTTCCCAGGAAATGACAGAAAACAATCACAGCACCTGCAAGCATAAAATTCAAAGATCATTTAGAAGGCGAAAGTATCTCCTTCATAATTTAAGAATGTAGCTTTTTAATATTTAGTTTTCCTCTAACTTGGCTTAGAATTATTATTCTGCCTAAATTTTTTACTTTTCTTACTATTAAAAAGCTTTCCATCCTTTTATGTTCCACCTGAAATAATGAATCACCACCAAGCAGAGCTCAGAACAGCCCCTTAGAGAAATCAGGAATCAGCAGACCTGAGGAAAATCTCATTGTGTCACAGACAGTCCAGAACTGACCCATGAAAGGCACTGAGAAGAGTGTGTTTTCCAAGCCAAGATACCAGAACACACCTGATTGAGTTCCTTCCTTAGCACCAGGACTTTTCCCATGTTGACATCGATGGACAGGTAGTAGTGAGGTATCGTTTGTTTGGACTGCATCAGCCTCTGAGCAATGACCTGGGCGTGTGCAGAGCAAGGAACACACATCAGCCTGGAAAATCCCTGGCTAAAAACGATGAACTTGGAGAAGACTGGAATCTTACCCTGCGAATGTTGCTGATGGGGATGTCTGTGAAGGTCCCCTCGGGTGCTGCGGCAGCTGCAGGAACTGCCTCCGGAGCTGCAGCCTGCAGGGAACACCAGTGTCACTCCCAGAAACACCCAAAGAGCAACTGCAGCTCAGTGCTGAGGCCAAGCTGCCTCTTGGTAAGAGCAGCAGCCATTTCCACCTCTCCAGCAGCCACCAGGCTCCTTCTAACCCCCCCAACTTGATTATTAAATGCAGCATAGAGTGATTGAGCAGTACACCACTGAGATGTGCTGCTGTGAAGCTCCCAGCCCAGCCAGTCCTGCTCTGGCACCTCCATCAGCTCAGGGACAACACAAACCACAGCATCAGAACACTTTTGGGGCAGCAGGGACAGGCTGGGGTTTGCTAGGTCTGGCTTTCCTTCTGACCCCCTCTCTTCAGCAATGCTGGACCAGCTGGGATTGGGTTATCTCAGCCTGTGAGGATTTAGCAACCAAAGGAAGGCTTGGCAGCACAGTATTATTTTTTTCCTCAGTGGAATATCAAAGGGACAAACAAAGGGAGAAGGCTTCAGTGTTTCTGGCAGGTTACATTTCACAACCTTACAGTCACACAATCCAGCAATGCCAGTTCCATGCAGGAACTGCCCTTCCACAGAGCATTTCCATTCCTGTAACGTCCACTCCCACAGATTTCCAGCCTACTCACTGGAGCAGCCTTTGATGGCACAAATGACTCCACATCTTTTTTGGTGATTCTGCCATCTGGTCCAGTACCTGAAAGGGGCAAAGGACAGTGGGAGAGGATTTTGATTATTTCCAACATGACTTTGTTTCTAAAGGTACCAGTTTTATTCAATAGAGAGAAATCACTGAATCCTACTCCTGGTTCACAGCTGCACAGTCAGGAACAACAGCAAAATATGGATCTACAGGGGCAGAAAACTGACAGTGAGAGCAAAGAAGTGGAAAGGAAAGGTACCTTTCACTTGGGTAAGGTCAATTCCTTTCTCTGCTGCCAATTTCTTTGCCAGGGGACTGACCACGACCCTTCCTCCTTTGTGGGGTGGCCCTGCTGTGGGGGCTGCTGGAGCAGGAGCAGCAGAAGGCTGGGGAGGAGGAGGAGGAGCAGCTGCAGGAGTTGCCATCACCTAAAGAAAGAACGAAAGCCATCAGTGGAACCACGGCAAGAGAACTGGCCCATCTATTTATCAATCAAGAGATAATCACTCATTTGCACAAAGGCTCCCAGAAATTAAATCAGAAACTCACTGGGAAGGAGGTCAGCTGAGCTAAACACCAAATACAATAAAGACGTTATGCTCCCCATTTCCAAGGATGAGGAATCAAAAGTGGCACAAGCAACAAACTGGGGAAAGATGAGAATGAATGAAACCTGCTGTAGGTCTGGGAGGGCAAATTAGTGATCACTTCTCAACGCATGGATCAGCCTTGCACTCACAAATCAGAACACTCCTGCTGAAGCCAGGGCTTCACACTGTCAACAACAGCTCAGATCAGGCTTGTCAGAGGTGCCCATGGCTGCCCCTTACCGGTGGAGGAGGAGGAGGAGGAGGAACTGGAGCCTTCATGTCAGTGACTGCAGCAGCCTGGTAGTCAGCAAAGGCTGGGATATCAGCCTCCTTCTCCACAATGATGCACAGAGGGGTTCCTAAGGGCACATCTCTTGTTCCTTCAGGCACCAAGATCTTGGCAAGGTAGCCTTCCTCCTGCACTTCAAAGCCTGCAGGGGAGAGAAACAACACTGAGGAGCTGAAGAGCTGCTCTAAGTGCTGCTGCTGGAGACTGGCAGCTGAAACAGGAGAATCCTTTCCAGCAGGGAACCTCTCCATGCACTTGCTTAGGATTGATGAGGAAATAAAAGTATTTTTAGGAGCTCCAAAGTTTGGCTTTCCAGTGGAACGAGATATTAACAAAACCTGTGCCACAGCATCACCCCCTGAGCAGCCAGAGGAGCTGGCAGAGGCTCCTTGGGACCCTTCCAAGGGCACCTCAGCCCCCTTGGCTGTGGACTCACCTATTGTGGCTTTATCTGTCTCAATTTCAGCCAGTAAGTCTCCCTCGTTCAGCTTCTCCCCAACCTTCTTCTCCCACCTCTGCACTGTGCCCATGGTCATGGTGGGTGAGAGAGCAGGGAGAGTGATCTGGGAAGGCACAGAACACAACACAATCAGACCCTGCTCATGCACAAGGCTCAGGAACACAGTCTGAACTCCTGAGAAATGATGCCAACCTAAAGAAGCAGCTTTAATGCACTCCTAGGTCTGGCTCCATGACAGCCAAGCAGAGCTGTCCCCACTGGGCTGCTTTGGCTTCTTTTAGCAAGGCCTGAGCAAGGAGAGCAAGCAAGAGCAGAGGGCAAGAAATGGATAAATGAAAATAATCATCACTGCCATCACCCTGCAAGGCTAAGGAAGGCTGGAGCAAATCACTTTGTCACTGCGACACACACACAAAACTGGGCAGAGGGGACAAGCAGAGGGTACAAAACAACTTTAGTGGCCAGAACACAAATTAAGAAGCCATTTCTTAATTCTTGTATTACTGACTTTGGGTAACATCTCAGACAAATCAGTTTTATCTGTGGGATGGGCTTCAATATTCCTTTTCAAAGGGATGTCAAACAAATCCCCCTGTACCAAGTGCTCAAATCCATTTGGATACACTTCAAAACCTAAGCAAAGCAAGAAGTTTCTATCCACAAACACAGCTCATTATTACTCACCCACAGACACATCTGGTGTGTTCACCAGAGCACCAGACTGGAATTCTGCTCTGAGATATGAGCAGAGCTTATTCACACTAAGCACAAGGTCTTTTTGTACCAGAACTGCCCAAATAATGCAGATTTAGCACATTTTTCAAGACAACAACCTTAGAGGGACAAGCCTCTCCTCCAACAGTAGCTGGGATGCTGAAATAAATTTATTTAAAAAGCTTTCTGGTATGTCCCCCAACACCTGCTCTGAGCACACAACTGAAGTGGCACAGTGAATAAATTCCCATTCCTGACAGTTTTTATGACAAAATACCCCACAGGTAGCAATGCCGGGGCAGAAAAAGTGTGAGAAGCCTTAAAGCAGGAGCTGTGCTCTCTTACCTGCATGTGAGGAGGGTAAGAGCTGCCAGGGGCCTGAGGAGAAGGCTGAGGTGGTGGGGAGGGGGCTGCAGCTGGAGGGGGAGGCACTGAGGCTGCAGGGGCAGCAGCTGCTGCAGAATCCAGTGTGTAATTTTTGAAGGCATCAATAAATTCAGGCCTAGAAGAACACACAGAGCCCCAAACCCCATCAGGTGATGGTCTCAGTCTTTCACTCAAGACACCCCAGAAGCCCAAAAGAGGGGAAATTCATATCCAGGGTTAGGAAATACATACTTTTCTACTGTGATACATATTACAGCCCCAATAGGAACATCCCTTGTTCCTTCTGGCACCAGGATCTTGGCCAGGTAACATTCCTCCAGGCTCTCAAAGCCAACTGTAGCTTTGTCTGTCTCCACCTTTGAGAGAGAAATGGTGAAATGGTGAGCCCAGAGCCTCCTAGTCTGTTGTGAGGTCACGGTTCTGGTAAAACCACCCTGAGGCAGCAGCTCTGGGGAAGTCTGCCCTCAAACTGAGAGGCTGACAGCCTCTCCTTCCCACCAGCACCCCTTGGGATGTGTGATCCAAAATCTGTCCTCAGCCAGGGACAGCCCCCAGGCCATGAGACCCAGCCCAGCCTCATCCCCGGGATACCTCTGCTATGAGATCCCCTTCATTGATCTTGTCCCCCTCCTTCTTCTCCCAGCGCGCGATGGTGCCCATCTGCATCGTGGGGGACAGCGCTGGCAGTGCCACCTGCGAGGGACAGGGCAGTGTCACAACCCAGACACATCCAGCAGCAGGAGTCACACACAGGACAGAGGCAAATCCTCAGCTCAGCCTGCCACATGGGGCACAGCTCTGCTGCAAATCTCCAGGACTGCCCCAAGCTGCTGGTGAAGAACCCTGGGCAAACCAGAGGCTGTGCTTGGCCCATCCCTGGAAGTGTTCAAGGTCAGGCTGGATGGGGCTTGGAGCAATATGGGACGGTGGAAAGTGTCCCTGCACAGGGCTTTAAGGTCCACCCCAACCCTTTAGCACTCTACGATTCTACCAAGAGAGGTTACAGAGAGCCTGGGTCTGCCGAGGAACCCACAGCAGTGCTGGGATAAAGGACAGAGGTTATGGAGGTAGCACCCGACAGCTATCCAGGGGTTTGAGGCTAAACCCTCAAGTTTTGTGCCAAAGGCACAAAAAAACTCCGATTTTCTCCCAGTTTGGGCAGCCAGGTGTTGGAACAGGTTTACCCACGCAGGTGGTGGAGTGCCCATCCCCGGAGGCGTCTAAGAGCCATGTGGGCGAGGTGGTTTGGGGGCTCCAGCAGCAATGCTGACCTCCTTACCCTAAAGGTCTTTGCCAGCCCTGATGACCCCATAACTCTGTCCCTGGGGGCAAACTGAGCCGAACGGGGAGGTGACGGAAAACGGAGGGGAAAAGCGAAGGGACAGGGAGGGGCACGGGAGAGAAAAGGGGGCACGGAAGAGAGAAGGAAAGGAAAAGGGGCACGGGCGAGGAGAAGAAAGGGGCACGGGGAAGGGAAAGGGGGCACGGGGGACAGCCGGGGCAGGGTTTCGGGGCGTCTCTCACCTTCTGGTGCGCCGGGAGGCTGCAGCAGCGGCGCGGGACGAGCCGGGGCCAGGCCGGCGGCAGCAGCAGCGGGCGAGGCGCGGGGCCACCCCGGGCCGGGCCACCCCAGGCCGGGCCGCGCCGGGCAGGACCAGCCCCGGCCCCGACCCCGGCCCCGAGCGCTCGGCGGGGCCGCACCAGGCCGGGCGTCCCGGCCGTGCCCCGGGACACGCGTCGCGCCAACACCCGCCACATGCTGGGGCTGGGCTGGAGCCGGGCTGGGCCGGGCGGGACCGGGGCCGGCTTGGCTCGGTGACCTCCGTGCGGGCGGCGCGGTGCGACACTGGGGCGGCCGTAAAGCGGCGGAGGGAGGGAGGGCCGGGCCCACCTCAGGAACCGCCTCGGGAACACCCTCGGCACCGCCTCTGGAACACCCTCGGTACCGAACACCCTCAGGAACCGCCTCTGGAACACCCTCGGTACCGAACACCCTCAGGAACCGCCTCTGGAACACCCTCGGCACCGCCTCTGGAACACCCTCGGTACCGAACACCCTCGGCACCGCCTCTGGAACACCCTCGGTACCGAACACCCTCAGGAACCGCCTCTGGAACACCCTCGGTACCGAACACCCTCAGGAACCGCCTCTGGAACACCCTCGGTACCGAACACCCTCAGGAACCGCCTCTGGAACACCCTCGGCACCGCCTCTGGAACACCCTCGGTACCGAACACCCTCGGCACCGCCTCTGGAACACCCTCGGTACCGAACACCCTCAGGAACCGCCTCTGGAACACCCTCGGTACCGAACACCCTCAGGAACCGCCTCTGGAACACCCTCGGCACCGCCTCTGGAACACCCTCGGTACCGAACACCCTCGGCACCGCCTCTGGAACACCCTCGGTACCGAACACCCTCAGGAACCGCCTCTGGAACACCCTCGGTACCGAACACCCTCAGCACCGAACACCCTCAGCACCGCCTCCGTCTCCCGAACGGAGCTGGGAAAGGGGCTCAGCCTGGAGAAAAGTGGCTCAGGGGGACCTTGTGGCTCTGCACAATTCCCTGACAGGAGGGGCAGTGAGGGGGGATTTGGGATCGCTCCCAGGGAACAGGGACAGGAGGAGAGGGAACGGCCTCAGGTTGGATGGGGTCGAACACATAAATACATCCCAGTGGCAAAGGCCATAAAGTAAAACATACTGAGTTCCACCTCAGCCTAGCAAGAACTTCTTTCCATGGAGGGCAGGTTTGTTCTGAAGTGTGCTCTTACTACCATAAACCAGACTTGTCTGATCTCCCAGGGATTTCACCGCTTACCGTTGGCTTCTTTCTGCCCAGCTTTCCTCACGGTTACCTTCCTGTTCCTGTACTTACTGATCTTGTAACAAAATCTCTGGAGTCAGAGTTAAAACTCATTTAAAAGTGACACCTTTTGCTTTAGTGAGGGACAAACCTCCCAAACCAAACTGCTCCTCAGAATAGTAGAGAAGGACACGAAGCTGGGAAACAACAAACCTTGAAAAGTTTTGTAATTTGCTCCATGAAACTCCAGCCCGGGTGCGTGCCTGTTGCTGAAATAAAACTGAGTAAAACCCGAGGAATGAAACACTTGCAAGAAGTTTGCAATTGAAATACAACTGATCACAGTATCACCAACCCATGCCCTCTCCACTAGAGACCGTGCAACAGAGCAACTAAGTCCAGGGGAGAAAGAAAATCTTTGTCCCTTTTCCAAAAGGGATGTATTTCCCCCATTAATTAACTTGCTCATTGATGAACTTTCCTCCTGCTGTCTGGAAGCAGGAAGTCACACAGATTGTCCAGAGCAGAAGGCAGCTTGTGTTGTGCCAATGTGGCACAAAACCACCTTAAGAGCCTTGATATAAAACCCAGCATCAACCAGTTGGATTTCCATAGTAAAATAAAATTACAAGGCCAGCGTTGTGTCAACAGAAGACGATACAAAACATCTCAGCATCCACCAGGAAAGGAGTAAAACAGTATAATGCGTGCAGAAATATACAGAGAGCACTTGCACTAGTATAAAAATATCCACAGTCCTCAGACAAATGTGAATCGGTACAAAATAATTTCAAGAACATGTGTACAAAAGGACATGTTGATATAAAACAGTAAAACCAGGTTGCCCCCTCTCCCAGCCTCATGCACAGCACACACAGACAGCCCATGGAAGGCCCAGGAGGAGCACAGCCCATTTGAGCTCCTAAGCCCACAGGTCGTGTAAAGAAACAAAACCACAAAACCAAAAGGGAAAATCCACCCTTGGGGGATTTTAGGGCTTGTACTTTCCCCAGCAGTTCTTTCCTGATCCTTCAGGACTCAGCGTGGCAAGGAACTGTTGTGGGTGAGTGCTTGGTGGCCCTGGCAGCGGGGGGACAGCAGCAGAGGGGTGCCTGTGCACGAAGGTGACAGCAGGGAGGGCAGGAGTGCAGGGACAGCAGCTCTGCAAGGACAGGGCTGTAACCACCTCAGGAAGCAGCTGATTCCAGCTCCCTCACCCAGGAAATCCTTCAGCAAACTAACAAGCACCAAGACCCCACAGTCCCCACATCTGTAGAGCAAACCCAGAGGGTCTCGGAAATGGGAACAGCTTTGGAGAGCAAGTGGGGAAAGCAGGGCTGGGAAATGGGAGCCTGAGTTTGGGAGAAAGGGAGATTGGCCAGGTTGGTGAGCTATGCTTCAGACCATGCATCAACCCTCCAGAGGACTCTTCCCTTCCAGGACAGGTCCTGTCAGTCAGCAATGTCCACAGTCACTGTGTTCCTGCAGGACAGCAGCTGGTCCAACCTTCAGCTCTCGCAATCCAACAACTTCTCTGTGAAAGCAAAGCTTCACATTTTCACCGTCAGTGCAGTTTTCTGTGACACCAGCACAGGAGATGCCCAGCTGAGCCTGCAGCACACAGTGCAGGGATGGAGGAGAAGGGGGCAAAGCATCCTTAAGGCCTCCAGGGTTTTGCTGGCAGGGCCAAGCTGGGCTACTTGTCCCACAGAGCTGTCCCTGCAGCCTCAGGACAGCAGCTGCCCTCGGGCACGGACACTCAGGTGCCAGCTGTCCATGCACACAGCCTGCACCACCCGTGGCTTGCACAGAGGCTCTTTTTTGGCAGCTTGAATTGGTCTCCCAGCACCTTGGGCTCCTTGGTCACTCTCTGAGCTCTGCAGACAGTCTCAGGTTTCCATAGAAACAGGGCTTGAAAGCTCCATTAATTCTCCCCGTGGTCTTCTTCCACCCAGGCCACGATTTTCCCCTCCCATCCAGGAATGATATCATCATCATGGAATACCTGCCAAAAATAAAGAAATAAAGAAATAAAATATAGGATTTCGGTCATGTCTGGAGTCTGGACACATGGTTCTGCAGTGTGAATGGCATCAGGGGCATGAAGTCAAATCTTAGGTCAGATTTCCCAAAATAATCCAGGGAACACATGAGCATGATGGCTGAGGTATGAGTCACATTTTCACAATTTAGCTAAATAACAGACCAGGCTTCTTTAACCAATGAATACCAGGATTATTATTGGTGGTTTTTCTGTTTTTTTACATTAAAGGTAAACTAAAGACAAGAACCACACCTTTTCTGAGTCAGACCACAACCTCCAGTTGCTGCTGCTGCCTGTCCCCAGAGAGGGTCACTCTTTGCCCCTGCCCTAATCGATTTGTGAAGCAAGAGCTGTCCCTGTAATGAATCCAATCCACACCCACAGCCTGAGCAGGAGCTGCAGCTCACAAAGGGAACGATGCCACACACACAGTTCTCTCTGAAAAACCTACAGAAGAAAGTAGGAGACTGTATTTTTAATACAGGCTCTCCCGTTGCAACAGGTTTCATAAAACCTGCAGCCTGGATTTTTGCTGCGTCCCCTGAGCTGTGTCACAGGCTGGCTTTGCCCAAGGGGCTCTGCACTCCCAGGCAGTCACAGCCACATCCATGGAACTCCTTTTGCTGAGGATGAAAATATTTTAGCACAAGAGGAGTTTAACCCACAACTGGGAAAACAAGACAGTTTTGTTTGGGGGAAACATCCACTGTTTCACTAGTCTGAAAGTGAGGTGACCGTGGTCCCCAGGGCTGTGTGGTGACACTGATCCCAGAGCCCCGTCCCACATTTACCTCCTCCTTCACTGTGCCAAACTCTGGATCCAGGGCTTTGAAGTGGTACCGATGGGTTCCTTCCCGATCGATGGCTGCCTTGAAATCCTTCAGAGTCACTTCCCCTAACCTGCAAGGGAAACAAATACAAAACCAAAATACAGAAACAAAGCACAAGAGCTACTGCAGATAATTTTCCCAGCCAACAGCATGAAATCCAGTTAAGGCCCAGCAAACCTGTGCTGGCTGGGAGCATTCCCAGAAAATCAGCGTGCTGGTTTTGGGGGCACAGGAGGGTCGGGAAGGCCCAGCTCACCTCTTTGGTATGCTGACCATGAAGGGCGTGAGGGAGCGGTCGGTGAAGTACAACACTTTGGTGCAGGCACTGGTGCTCATCACAGGCGTGCTCTGAGAGTGAGGCAGCTCTGCAAGGCAGCAACTCGCTGATTATCACCCCTTAGCACCATTATCCCCCCCCAGCTTCCCATTCCAGCTGGCCACTATGGATGGTGGTGCGTGGATTTTAGTTTGCCCATTTGTGTTTCTCTCCCCAGCTCCTGCCTTGTTTTCTGCTTCCCTCCCCTAAGAACTGAAACAGAGGGACTGAACCCGGCAGTTTAAAAGCTCCTTGTATGGAGAAAATACTCTGGACACATGGAAATGTGGTGTTAAAAAAGGCTGCGTGGCTCTGTGGGTGTGAAAGGCATTAAACACTGAGCAGGGAACACTTCTCTGTCCCCACTAGATGGTGCACAGCAGCAGGAAAGCTGGGATGACATCCCTTTTCCCAGTGATTGCCATGGTTATTTGTGCTGCAGCACTGCCCAAGAGACCCAGACTCGCACTGTGATGGTGCTCTACAAAAAAACAGCCATAAATGTGTGTCCCTGCCCTTTGCAGAGAACTCTGATCTCGGGAAGATCCTGTTCAGGTAAAGCTGGAGGGGGCAGATTCCCAAGGGGATTCTATACCTGGGAACCCGAGCAGCGAATTTGGCAGTGGAAAGGCAGGACCTGCAAGGCACTTACTGGATTTGGGAGGCCAGGAGTCCCTGCACTCATTAGTTGCTCTGCTCGCTGGTGATTTCCCCCGGACCTGGAGTGCAAAGCCAAAAAACAGCAAGGACAAAGTGTCACATCCCTGTCAGAGCCCTGTGGCTGGTGAGTGGGGGGCAGGAGCTGAGTGCTGTGGGGAGCCTTTACCCTCCTGTCCTGCCTCTTGTGCGTCTCCACGCGGTGCAGGCGCTCCATGAGGCTGGAGATGCCCTGCTCCAGGCTGTCGATGGTGTGGTGCTGCGGGTCGTGCCCACTGAAGCTGTTCCTGAGGCTGCGGAGGGCGTCCCGGACCAGCTGCAAGTCATTGGTCTGCCCAAAACATCACAGCTCAGGCCAACCCAGGCTGCTGCCTCCCCATCTTCCACCCCCCAGCAAGGGGAAGCCTCTCTTAACAAAATAAAAGAGTTGCAGGAAGTCTGGATGGGAATGCACCCCTCGGGTGCACTTACCCCTCGGTGGGCTGTGGGGGCAGCTCCTTTTCCTGCTGGCTGGAGAAAGCCATTGCTCTGGGCACTGTGACTGCTGTAAGCCATCACCTGGGCAGAGGAAAATGTGACTGTCAGGACCTCCCCAAAAATCCCTATTTATGGACTTCAAAATGAGAGGGAATGAGAGTTTTCCACATCAGTGATAAAACTCCCATCTTCTCCCAGATAAAGACACTCCCTAAAGTGTGCAAGGAGCTCCTGGTCACAGCACAGACCTAATTCCTCGCGTAAAGGTGGAAAGACTCAATACCAGGTCAGCAGGAAAAGGAAGAGGTAAATTGAGATCTGGCTTAACCATTGCCAGGGTCAGAGGTGAAGCTGGAAGTTGAGAAAGCCTCTGGCTTCCCTCACTGTTTCATCCCTGAGGACTGTGAGCCAAGAGGCTGAGCCAGAGTGCTCAGTGCTGAGATCTTTGGGGGCTTTGCCTGCCTTGACAGGGCTCTGACAGTGAGAAGGCAGAGTCAGAGCTGTCTGGGGTGAAGGGGAGTGTTTCTGGAGACAGGTGCCTACAGAGTGCTGGGCAAAGAGCACCCCACCTGTGGAGCAAGGCTCCCCTACCTCCTCAGCTTCTCTCTTCATGCAGTGAGCCAGCAGGGCTTCCTTGTGCTCCAGCTCCCGCTCCAAATCCACCTGTGGAGGGGCAGCAGAGGAGTCACCACCACCTGGGCCAGCCAGACCATCTCCCAGGACAGCCCAGCTCTCCCTACCTGCTGGTAGCTGGCCTCGGAAAGCTGCCTGAGCATCTCATCCAGCTTGGCCTGGTGCTGCTGCAGGTGCCGATCCTTCTGACACAGCTCCTTCTGCAACACAGGCATCCAGGGCATCAGCAGGGCAGGGAGGGAGGCTCGGTCATCTTCCCATGCCAGGGAAGATGGTGTCATCTGCCAGGACCAGGGGACTTGCACGGGGTGTGCTTTGCCAGATGTTAGAGCTGAGTGTCAGAGCTTTTTTGTTTGTTTGTTTGTTTGACAAGATCAATTGGGTTTTTATTGCCCTAAGTCCCCTTGGCCAAAGATCTGATGCTGAGGTCACAAAACTGTCCCAGAGAACACAGATTCCCAAAGGATCAGAGCACAAACAGGCCACCCAAGCTCATCTGCACAACTGTTGGGCACTCAGCAGACACCACCAAAAGCCACAACAATAAAAATCTGCAAGAAGCTGTGGGGGGAATGCAAAGAAGTTCTGATCCCTCCACCTCTCTACAAACACCCCTGGCTCCTGCAGCTCCTTCTCGGGGCTGTCCAAGTGCTAGGGAAAGAGCAATCCCATTCCCAGAGCTGAAGAACAACCCAAACCCCCATGGGAGAGGTTTCATTACTTTGTACTCTGCCAGGAGCTGGTTTCTCTCTTCAACCTTCCTCTGGAGGTCAACCTGCAGGAATAACAGCCAGGTGTGAGGCAGGTATTCCCAGAGAGTGAAAACCTCTGCCCCTTGTGCTAAAGGGTGACCAGAAACCTGCAGAATCAAGGGAGCTGCTGTTTAAGGTGGCAACCTTTGGACAGAGCAGGTTCCACCTGCTAAGCCAGGGAGCGAGGAGGGACAAATACAACAGCACTGGAAACATCAGGGAAAGCCCCCCGTGTCCCAGCTGAAGGTCCTGGAGGACAGGAAGCGGCAGTGAAGTCAAGAATCTCCAGCTTCACAGCTGGCCAGCAGGCTGTGAGCAGCCTCTGCTGTGCAGAGACCTTTGGCTGCTTGTTCACTATCCCACGACCCCAAAATCTCTGCTGCAGCCACCAACCCCCTGCCAAAACAACCACAGCAGCAGCAGCAGCAGCGACTCACGTTCTGGTTGTGCAGCTCCTCCTTGTCCATGTTGGCTCTCAGCAGCTCCTGCTTGAGCTGCAGCACTGCAGCGTCCTGCTGGATCAGCCTCTGCTGCAGAGCGTCCTGGGGAGAGGAGATCTCTGCAGGTGGGGCAGGGGGGACAGGGACCCTTCCCTGGGCTCAGTGGCCACAACACCCTGTGGCCACTCAGGGCTGAGGTGCTGCCAGGGGCCCCAGAGGGCTCTCAGCCCTCCTGCCTCTCCCTTACCCAAAAGTGATTTCCCTGCCATCATTTTGGCCGCCAGCACAGAGAGATTTCTCTGTTTCAGCCTCAGTTTTCTGCTCCTGAAGCGGGGAACATTGGCTCTGATGGATGCACTCAGTGCCCTGCAGCTCCTGCTCCAGCCACGCATCCAGAGGGCACGGAGAGGCCAAGATCAGCTCAGGACACAAGGAGCTTTAAGCCCTGAGTGTGACCCAGTTGTGCAGTGAAATCCTCTCTGGAGGGGCCGAAGTCAGCACTAATTCTGCGCCTTTCACTCACCCAGAGCTCAACCTTGGACAGCTACTGCTGTTTGCTCCCTTCTGACAGGCAGCTCTAAAAATACCTCTGTCAGGAGGAGATCAGCAGTGTTCACCATGCCAGAGGCACAAACTGAGCCATTTTTGGGCAGGACAGGGACACCCCAGGCTCTTTCCCTGTGCTGGCAGGAATGAGTTCACTGGGCCAATGCTGCTGGGTGTGTGCTCCAAGAGAGAGGAGGGAATAAAAGAGCCAGGAGAACCAAGCAATTTATGCCTCTTTTTTGTTTAGGAGAAACAGGGGGAAAAGAAAAAGAAAAATGGGAATGTTTGACCACAATCTTACAGACAGAACAGAAAAGAGAAAATCCAGCTCCTTGTACCTACCTAAAAATTCAGCAATAAACCACAGGATCTCCCACCTCCAAGTCCCCAGTACTCCTCCTTCCACAATCTGAGATTCCTCAAAGCTGTGTGGTTGCTGCTGGCCCTACTCTCCTAAAGAACTGCTGTTTATTTTTGATGAAATGCCCATTTCCTCACCTTTATTCCCTGGAGGTTCCGAGCTTCTTGTTTGTATTTCAGCAGCTCCTTCTGCAAATGCAAACCAATTTGATTAAACAGCACCTTGTCACCCCTTCAGAACCAACCAGAGCTGGTGTTTTCTGCTGCAGGAGGAGGCACATCCCACCTTTTCCCACAGATCCAAGAGCCAGTCAGGCCCTGAGAAATTTTAATGAGTTACAAACATGACAAAGAGCTGAGGAGGTCTCTTAAGATCTGTTATTTAAGTCCTGAGGAAAAAAATGATTGCCCAGTCCCCCAAGTCTGTCCTTCAGGCCAACACCAAACACTTCTGCCAGCATCAGAACTGGTCCCAAACCTCCAGAGTTGGAGCCCTAACAGAATATTCCCCATTTCATCCATCATGCTCCACACCCTGCCTCATCCCCACTCCATTTTCCCCAAAAAAATCAAGCAGAGAAATCTGCAAAACCTCTCTTCCCCCTCTAACCTTCAGATCTTGATTTTCTTCCACGCTCTGGTCCAGACGGCTTCGGATGATGATCTGAGTGCAAAATATCAGCGTGGTTATTGTGCAGCAGGGGCAGGGCAGGGCAATAGGCAGCTGCAGCAGGGAAATTTGGGTCCAGGGATGTTCTCACCAGCTGCTCCTCGGGGCAGGCTCCACGCTCAGAAAGTTCGAAGGACCCTTCCTGCTCATCCTCAGGTAAAGACCCATTGAGCAACAAAGCCTGGGGAGATAAAGGGGGGTGGAAAAAATCTTATTTTCAGAGATTTCAAAGGGAAATAGGTGAGCTGCAGCTCTGGCCAGCAGTCACTCCTATGAACAGTCCCTAACCAGCTTTATTTCCTATTTCTGCTGATTTATTCCCCTCAAAAATGAATTTGGTTTTTGTTTTTGTTTTTCTTTCAGGAATGAACAAGATTGACAAAGCTCTCCCAGGGGTCTGTCAGCCCTTGCTTTTCCCCACAGAAGGAACCAAACAAGGACAACTCAGATTTACAGGGAGTGAAGTCTTAGCTTTAGCACCTTATAGAGTGTTTGTGCATCAGATCCCCAATATTTCAACCAAACTCTCACGAACTGGAGCCTCTCAGTTATTGAGTAAGAGGAGGAAAATCAATGAACCAAATCCAATTTCCTGTCTGGCCACATCAGCTGCCTCTCCCTACTCCCAGGGGATGAGGGGGCAGCAGTGCCAGTCCCTCCTGTCCCTGCTCCCAGTGGGCACAAAATGCAGCTGGATTTTACCAGTGAGCCAAGGAATTTTAAATTTTTTTTGGTGACCCTTTTGTGTCCTGCCCATTGTCCCCGGGGAAAGTGCCTGCCCAGCTGCCTGTGCTGCTCACACAATCTCTGCTTTGTTTACTGCCACATAAATATTTACAATTCAAAGGCACTGTGGTTCCCAGCACAAACAGAAAGGGATGTTCCTGAGAGAATTCAGCGCCTTCACCATATGGATCAAGGGGCTCTGCTCCCCAGGCAGAGCCAAACCCACCTCGGCCCGAGGGGCAGGGAGGGGAGGGTCCCACAAATGAAGAATCGTGGGGAGAATGTGCCAAATGGGAAGGTTCAGCCGAGCTCGTGGAATGACTGATGCAAGGCAGGGTGACCCGGGGAGGGAAGGCTCCCTGAGAAGAGAAATCTCACCTGCAAACCCGAGATCATCCTTTTCGCCTCCTCCATTTCCTTTTCCAGGTGATCCTGCTGTTCCAAGAGCTGCTCCTCCCATGAGTTCTCCAAGTAGGACCCAGAGCTCCCTGCCTGCCACTCAGGCTGGAAGTGAGACTCGACCTCTTCTGCAAGAGAGAGGAGCTGGATGTGCCCAGGAGACCTGCACCACTCACCTGAGCCAAGGTGTGACAGCTCGTCTGACCCCAAGGATTTAAACCTCATTCCTGGGGCAAACTGAGCTTTCCTGAACACACTTTATCCCAGATAACTTTGCACACGATTCAGGGAGGTCTCCAAGCACAGCACTGGGGAACTGTGTGTGACAGAGGGGAAAAGCACCTGTGTGCTTTGCAGAGCACCCCTCGGTGCCCCAAGGACAACCTGGAGGCAGCATTAAACAATTCCAATCCCTGGGCAGCTTTTCAGCTTTTACCACACAAAAAAAGTCCCAATGTTTTACCTGTTTTAGTCTCTGTCTCTTCAGTTTGGAGGATCACAAGTCTCTCCTTCTCCTCCGAGGGGGCTACAGTGGATTCACTCTTTGCACTGTGGACTGGGCTGGGTGAGGTCAGGCTGCAGAGCAAGGCAGGAACAGCTCTTTTAGATGAAGATAATTTTCAACAATATTTGTCCATATTCACTTTCTTCTCAGAATTATCTGCATCCCAGAGAAACCTTCAACAGCCCAACCTGGACATGTAATTTTTTTAATTCAAGATCTCACACAGGGGTAGGACCACACTCAGGAATAAGTTACTGCTGGAACAAAAAGCCAGCCTGCCTTCATCTCTTGCTCCAGAGCTTTCAGACGAATCATTTCAACTTTAAATCCCAATATATTTGAGAGTCAGATTCCACTCACTCGTTCTTTGATTAAAACTTCTTGGAAGTGCTCACATATTTTCACAGCAGCCATCTCAGCTGACTGAGAGGTTCAAGCAATCTTTTTCTCAGAAATTCTTCCTGAGTGCATCTCCCAGACAACATCAAAAGGTGGCTGAAGCTCACTGACCCATTCAATGTACCCCGAAAGTCGCAGGAATTAATCCTTGCTACTGTGAGCAGGAGTTAATTTTTCATTTTCCCCCAACACAGAAACAAAGGGCAGGGAACAAAAAGAAAAACAGTGTGAAAATAATACAATAGGTTTAGAAAAATCAGAGGCTTCAACAGCTCCCTCCCTGCATCTTCCCAGCACTGCTGCTCTGTCTCCCACAGCTCCCACAGAATGGGAAAAGCCCTGCAATAGAGATGGAAATGACTTGCTGCTCCTGCCTGCCCCACTCCCACGGCCAGGATGAGCCTGCCCTCATTCAAATTACAGACCTGAGTCCAGTTTTTTTGTGGTCCAGACTTCCCCCGTGTTAAAGTGAAAGAATAATCATTGTCCAGTAGAAATCTCCACCAGGGACAGTACCTGTCCTTTCAGGTGTGTGCATGATGCTTAAAGGGCTCCTGGCCACCTGGCTTTGCTCCAGGATTTACCTCCAGGAATTCCAAATCCATCACAGCAGTCCCTCAGTAGACATATTTTTAAAATCAACCCCTGCTCCTGCTCATTGCTGAATGGGGGTATGGCATAAAATTATGTTGATGTTTTTCATTTTTTGTTTGTTTGGGGTTTTTTTTAATGCTGTTTATCATTTTATTTGGCTGTTCTGCTGGGATTGCATTATGCAACAAGGGCCAGAAGAAAGGATGAAACTTTCAGACAACCCGGATGCCAGCAGGAAGCCCAGCTGGTGTGACATGGCCAGCAGCTCCAGGAGGGATTGCATTTCCTTCTAGGAACAGATCTCAGAATTCCCTCCCTCCTATTCCCAGCTGATTCTCTGAACCTGCCCTCACCCCGAGGCACCGCTGGCTCTCACCCGTGCAAAAGCTGTCCCAGAAAAACACCACCAGCCACAGATGGGAGAGAAGGTGGTGAAACAGGGGAGCCAAAAAGGATGAGCAGGATGAAAAACAAGGACACGAGCCCGGAAATAACATTCCAAATCCGCTTCTCCCAGCACTGGATCCACAGCCCAAAGCCAGTAAAAGGGACCACATTGGGGATCGGTCCCCAGAACACAGACACCTTTACATTCCCTTAGGCGATCCCAGACCCTTCCCAGGCAGTTTTCCTGGTTCAAAATGCCTCTGGGTTCACCCAGCATCCGTAGCCACCTCCCGAACATTGCAAACAGCGGCAGAGCCAGAGGCAGCTGAAGCAGCAGCACAGGTCAGGCTGCTTTCCGCATCACCCAGTTAATGCTGCACACACTTGCCCAGGTTGTGCATCAGTCCAAGGCACCAGAGTGTGAAATACCCGCTGATGCAACGCCTTCAAAAGCGCAGAGCAGTTTTCTATTACAGCATGCAGAAACGAGGGCTGGGAAATGAAAGCTTTCCAAGAGAGATTTATAATTCAAACTGCTCCACTTTATTCCTTTCACCACTTGGTTCCTTAACCCACATCCCGCCTCCCCCGAGCCCCAGATCCACCAGCGCAGCCCAGGCTTCAGGGCAGCGAACCCCAGAAGGCAGAACTGCCATAAACACCCCATCCCTGCTGCTCCCCAGGACAAGGCACACAGTCGCTCACCATTTGACCTGCTTCCCTCCCATGATCCCCCTTGAAGCTCTGGCCTCACACACTCCGCAGGATCCCGGTCATGCCTCCTTCCCTGCACAAGCGCAGGGCTCAGCGCTGGTGGCCAAAACTCCTGCAGGAACCTCTGCGAGCCAGAGTGCCGAGAAGATTCCCGGCAGAAACGACACCGCACACACAAAATAACCAACTCAGGCTCTCCCGAGAGCCAAATCCGCAGCTCCCACAAACGGGTTGGATTCCGGAGCCGGGGAATTCTGCAGCCTGCCTTTGGCTCCCGCAGCTTTTCCTCGCAGGTTATTTGTCTCCTGCCGCTGCATTTTGCTCAGCTGCACAGCCGGTTGTTTTCATCACAAGGCTCCGGGCTTGCCGGGGGTGCTTCTCATCCCATCCCATCCCTCCCAGGGAAGGGAAGGGAAGGGAAGGGAAGGGAAGGGAAGGGAAGGGAAGGGAAGGGAAGGGAAGGGAAGGGAAGGGAAGGGAAGGGAAGGGAAGGGAAGGGAAGGGAAGGGAAGGGAAGGGAAGGGAAGGGAAGGGAAGGGAAGGGAAGGGAAGGGAAGGGAAGGGAAGGGAAGGGAAGGGAAGGGAAGGGAAGGGAAGGGAAGGGAAGGGAAGGGAAGGGAAGGAGCTGCTGCCGGCGCGGGGTCCCTGCGCTTGGGGGAATGCGGGCTCTTCCCAGGCTCCTTTCCCCGGCTTCCAGAGGGATGCGGGATTTTCCCAGGCTCCTTTCCCCGGCTTCCAGAGGGATGCGGGATTTTCCCAGGCTCCTTTCCCCGGCTTCCAGAGGGATGCGGGATTTTCCCAGGCTCCTTTCCCCGGCTTCCAGAGGGATGCGGGATTTTCCCAGGCTCTTCCCCAGCCCCAGGCACGGCTCCTTGTCCCTCCTGCTGTCACAGGGCTGTGCAGGCTCAGCCTTTCTCCGAGATGCCTGGCCCAGGGGTGGGGGAGGGAATGCTGCTGGAAGGGGAGGGGAAAGGGAAGACGGATGGGTGAGGGGCTCGGCGGCCTGGGAATCATCTGATTTTTGGCAGATTTTTCCATGAATCATTTCGGCAGCCTGCTCGGGTTGGCGCTGCCGTCCCTGGGAATTGTGCGAGCGAGGATGGGAGAGCTCTGAGCGCTGCAGGGCTGGGGATGCTGCCCTGGGACACCACAGCAGCAGGGTCGTGATGGAGGGGGGTTTGCTGCACTCAGTAACGTCCCTCACTAATTAAAAAAAACATCTCGTTTCTCCCAGCCGGTTCTCCTAAGCGAGCTGAGCGCATTTGTCCCCCCGAGGAAAGGGAAAGCATTGTGTTTTCATCGTGCAGAATTGTGTCAGCAGAGACACCCCCAGCAGATGGAGGGGCAGAATGCTCCCAGTTTTTGATTATCACTCATGGAAAAATTCTCGCTGTGCTCTGCCCTAGCAGCAGTAATATCACGATTGGATTGTGGGCAGAGAATTCATGACAAAAAAAAAATAAAATAAATAAAAATGCGGGATGCACAGAGAGATTTTTGTTTACCACCAAAAAAATACCAAAATATGAGGAACCAGCAACCAGCTGATAGGGTAGAAGAATACACCAAATATTCCCTCTCCCTTAAACTGAGGGATGAGAGCAGGGAACAGAATGTGGCACTGCTGAGCTCTCGGTTCAAGAGCCTGTGGCCTTACCCAGGCAATGCTGCTGCCAAGAGCAGGATTTTTACATCTCCCCCGGCAGGCCGGCCTCAAAAGCACACTGCTGACATCATGTGGAGGCACTGCTCCAGCCCTGGCTCACTGGGAGCCCCACACTCCTCCAAAACTCTATTTATAAACACACTCTCCATGACACGCAGCAAAACTGGGGGAGAAACACAAACTCTTGTGTTTTTCTCCTCTGTTGGGCAAAGCAACCTTAATTTTCAGGTAGGCAGAGAATTATTGGTGCTGTGGAGCATAAAAATTGGCCTGAGAAACGCTGGGGAAACGTCCTGCCTGCTGAGAGGCTGTCAGTGGCAATCTGTCCTTGGCAAATGAGCTCCTGACTCCCACACAAAGGGGAGGGAGGCACTCGGGGAGCAGCCCAGGCAGGGGAAGGACGTGGAAAATCAGAATTGGGGCTTTCAGGGGGGACGGGAGGCTCTGAAGAAGAGAGCTGCAGCTCCCCACGTGCAGCCCTGCCCTCAGATCTGCTCCAGATGAGATTAACTGGAGCACAGCCCCGTTTCCAGAGGGAGCTCCAGTGTGTTCAGTAACAGTTCCTGCTCTTCCCAGTGGCTTCTGGTTCTCTGGGGGAGCAGGGAGCGGCTTCCATTTACTACAGAGCTCTCCATGCTGGATCAGCTCCCTCACTGGAGTAACTCTTCTTCAAAAGCCCCTTTTTTGGGCTGCATTTTCTCTCCATTTCCATTTATACCCATTCATACCCATTTATACCCATTCATACCCATTTATACCCATTTATACCCATTTATACCCATTTATACCCATTTATACCCATTCATACCCATTTATACCCACTCATACCCATTTATACCCATTTATACCCATTTATACCCATTTATATCCATTTATACCCATTTATATCCATTTATACCCATGAAAACAACAGAAAACTTCTTCACGTTGATTCCTGAGGTTTCGCCCTCCAGACCAGCCCTTTTCCATCAGAACAGAGCAGATTTTTGGAGAGGGGAACAGGCACTTTAGGGAACGTCAGGCAAAGGATAACATCTTGGCAGTAAAATTCCTCACCTGGAAGGGTGGGACTCCAGTGGCACGTTCTGCTGCCCCTCATACTGCTGCACCAGGGCCCGCACACTCCAGTAGGGATTCTCAATCTCCTCATCCATGCTGCTGGTCCTGGGGGTGACAATCACAAAATGATGGAAGCCTGGCCCTGAGTGCACCCGGAATTCTTGTGCCTCCAAAAAAAAAGTGCGGGAAAGCTAAAGAAAAGCAGGTGAGGAAAAGGAGATAGCCAGAAAAAAGCCAATTTTCCTATCAGGGATCTCCATATTCTTGGTGTTAAGGGAAAACAGGCCAACAGGCCTTGGTGTTTTAAACTCATCCCTGATTTTGTGACTAGAAAACTCCAGAAGCTCTGGGAATGCAAGGAAACATCACAAGGACTGGCTTTTCTGAAGAACTCCAAGGCCTTTGCAAGGGAGACCTTTAACATTTCATTTTTCAACAAAATTGACCATTTCAGCCTCGTTTCCACACTGTTCCGTGGGTGCTCCCTGGAGCCAATATCAAATGGACAAATGACCTTCAGCTGTGTAAATGAAACCCTGCACATCCCCAGAACCTGGCCCCAGTTAAATGTCATTGCTATTATTGTTATTGTCACCCACACAGCACCTTTGGCAAGGGGCAAATGGGATTTTCAGAATTATTCCCTCTGTGTGTGTGGATTTTCAGCATCCCCAGGACTCAGCAGCCGTCAAAGCGGTGGGATGGGCAATGGAGGAGCCAGAATGGACTTGTAAAACATCCTCAGCTCTGGAATTAAAGCTCTGGGGTGAAAAGCTGACTTTTGTTTCGCTTGGCATGAGAACATTTCCAAGGAGGCAGCACCAAGGGCAGCTGGGGAGAAGGAGGCAGCACAGTTCCCTCTGCCCAGGCTGTAACTCCCTGTTCTGTTCCAGGGAGATAAAGAGAGACCCTGCTGCTATTTTGCTGTAAAACCTGGGGTGGCTGCAGAGCCAGGTCAGTGCCCCATTTGCCAGGACGCTTTTTAGATGTTTTTGCACAACAGGAGCTTCCTCCTGCCAGGAATAAAATGGACAAAGATGCAATTATTTCCATTTCCGTTTGAATCCAACCTAGCCTCACATTGTGGAAATTATTTTAGAGAAAAATGGACATGTAGTGAACAAGGCAGGAAAGGGATATCAATGCTTTTATGAGCCTGAGCTAGGCCTGTAGCTTTGCCCTTGGAAAAGAAATAAGAACAGCTGTGGCCTCACAAAAAAACAAGGGGTGAGACAAGAAGAGCTAAAGGTGAATGCCAAGGAAGTCTGAAACCAATGAAAAGTAGAAAACTCTGCATGTTTGCCTCGTGCGAGACGACTTCTACCAATGATCGCGTGCAGGAGGAGAAAAGTTATGTACTAGGGTTAGAAAAGAACAACAAAGTGACGTTGGCTTGGCTCCTACTGAACCGTGCAGTGCCCAGCTCTTGATCTTCTCGCCCCACGGCCGGGCAGGAGCCCCTCACCTCTGTCTGTGCCTGAACACGTCCCGGCCGGACTGCTGGACACCCTGCCGGACGTCGGCCAGCGCGGCCACGGCCCCTTGGGCCACGGCGGCGGCCGAGCGCGGCCGGAGGCCGCCCGGGGGTGCTGGCCAGCTCCTGCCCCCCGAGCCAGCTCTGCCAGAGCCCGGTTTGAAGTGAGCGGCCAAAGCCAGGATCAGCCTCATGGTGGATTTCAAGTTCCCGTCGACGATATCTGCGAAACGCAAAACGTTTGGGTCGTTAATGGGGTGAAGATAATTAAAGGCAGCGGGGCACGGCAAAGCGCCTGCCACCTCCGCAGCACAGGTTCAGAGCTCTGAGCAGCCCCGAGCCTCCCTGTGTGGCCATTTCCAGCAGTTAATTACTGCACACCTAATTACTGAATGTTCCTTCAGAAGCAGAGCAGTTACTGAGGACTGACCGCTGCCTTTATTAGCGGAGAATTCCCTGGTTTTAAAACACAAAAGGCACAACAGCAGTGTGTTTCTCCAGTGCTGGCATCCTGTGCCATAAACTGTTTGAGGCGCCCTGCAAATGTTCCTTAATCACATCCAGTGATATCACATGAGTCTTTTCCAGCACGCTGCTGTCATGGCAAAGATCAGCCACTCTTCCAGACCAAGATTTCCCAAAACAATTTAGTCAGAGCTGCTCAAAGTCCTGACTAAACCACGCCACAGACATGTGATTGTGCCTTGTGTCTCCTCTCTGTTTCCAGCCCATGGCTTCCAGTGAACCACAAATATTTTTTCCATGTCTCCTTTCACTCTAGCAGGTCTATGTGTCCTTTTGGTGAAAGATTCCAAGCCTGTGTTCCTTATTACACCACTACCTGATCTTCTGAGTGCTCAGTAGCAGGAAAAATGTCACTTTTTTTTCTCTGCATTGTCCATCTTTCAACCCAAACACTTCACTAAACCAGAGAGGGAAAAAAAACCCAACAATTTCCCCACAAACTGACAGATGAATTTACTCATAAATTACCCATTTGATAGAAAACAAAGCCAGAGACAGGATTCCTACAGCTAAAATCATCCCCAGGGCCGTGTACCTTTAGCTGACGTCTGGTGCATGCGGATTTTTTTGGATGCCACGAACTGTAAAACTTTCTCCACATTTTCCCTCATCTCCTGCTGGCTGCTGGGGTTGACCTCGATGCCACTCAGCTTCTCACCAGCTGAAGGAAGTGAAAAAGCTTTGTCAGAGGAGAACTGAAGCTCTGGGACTGCTCTGGTCTCATCTCTGGGGGCTACATGGGGCTTCTTGTCCTGCTTAACAAGAACCCAGCATCAGGAATCACTGGGTTTGGGGTTCTGTTGGGATGGTGTCAAGGTTTTGGGGGCTGGAGCAGGATTCTGGCAGGATTTGTGGCCCCCTGAGGGACCCACGTTGAACCTGCCTCTTCCCAAAGGGCTGAGCTCCATGGAAAGAGTGGAGAACTTGGGGAAGAACTGTAGCACAAGGGAGAATTTGGAGAACTGTCCCCCACCAGGGCAGGGGATGAGCATGAGGAGGAAGGAGCAGCAAGGACAAAGAGCTCACTGCACCCCCATTCCCTGTCCCCCTGCCCAGGGAGAAGGGATGACATCAGCAAAGGGGTCACCCTTCCCAAAAATCCCCCCTAACTCCATGGCAGCCCTGTGGAGTTCCCCGTGCCCCTGCCAGGTTTCCCCATCTGCTGGCACTGCCTCAGAACCGTAAGGGCTTTAACAGAATTGCACTGCTGAGCTGATTTCCGATTGTTTTCCTTCCCAGCCGCCCCCTCCCCTCCAGCAACATCTGCCTGACAGATGCCAGAGCCAGGGCTGAGGGGGAAAAACAGGTCCAGATGGCAGCACTGACCTACAATCTCAATGAGCAGGGCAAAGGTGACCCCATCCCGCAGGTCCTGCCTCAGGTCCTGCACTGGCCTCACTGCTGGCTTCTTCTTCAGCTGCGAATTCACCCAGGCCACGTAAGCCTGCAGCTGTTGCTGAAACAGAGAACAAAATGTTGGCATTGCAGGGGGGGTGCCAGGGATCTCGCTCTTCTCTCTGATCTTCCCAGGTCTCGGTCTTCTGCCCTCGAAAACGAGCAGCAGAGCTCTCATCCCAAAGCCTGGCTGCTCCAGGCTGGGAGCAGGGAGCAGGGAGCAGGGCAGGACTCCTGAGCTGAGCACAGAGCTTTCCATTCCATCTGCATTTGAGCCAGAGCAATGCTGGCATCTCCTGGCTCTGGGGATCACAGTTTGCTCACTCTGTGCCCCACTCTTTTCATACCAAGAAAGCACAAAACCCACAGTGCAGGAGCAGGGAACCCTGAGTTATTGCCCACTGAACAACTCCAGCACAACCAGGGCAGGTTTCCTGGAAGAGACAGGAGCCTCCCTCTGTGACACTCATGTGGAACAGTTGTACAATCCCTGCATGTCCTGGGAGCTGCCTCAGCACTTCCAGTGGCCCAGTTTCTGTTCCTGCATGCAGGAATCTGCCTCGGGCCCTGGGAGCCAGGAACAGGGACAGCCCAGCAGCTCAGGGATGCTGTGTATGGGAGAGACCAGGGAAACTCAAGGGTCCTGCTCGCTCTGACAGACCAGGGAAACTCAACCTCGGGATCCTGGGCAGTGTGAGAGACCAGGGAAACTCAACCTCGGGATCCTGGGAATTGTGAGAGACCAGGGAAACTCAACCTCGGGATCCTGGGAATTGTGAGAGACCAGGGAAACTCAACCTCGGGATCCTGGGAATTGTGAGAGACCAGGGAAACTCAACCTCGGGATCCTGGGCAGTGTGAGAGACCAGGGAAACTCAACCTCGGGATCCTGGGAATTGTGAGAGACCAGGGAAACTCAACCTCGGGATCCTGGGAATTGTGAGAGACCAGGGAAACTCAACCTCGGGATCCTGGGCAGTGTGAGAGACCAGGGAAACTCAACCTCGGGATCCTGGGCAGTGTGAGAGACCAGGGAAACTCAACCTCGGGATCCTGGGAATTGTGAGAGACCAGGGAAACTCAACCTCGGGATCCTGGGAATTGTGAGAGACCAGGGAAACTCAACCTCGGGATCCTGGGAATTGTGAGAGACCAGGGAAACTCAACCTCGGGATCCTGGGAATTGTGAGAGACCAGGGAAACTCAACCTCGGGATCCTGGGAATTGTGAGAGACCAGGGAAACTCAACCTCGGGATCCTGGGCACTCTGAGGACCCCTGTGGCACAAATGACCCCAAGGCAAAGAGCAGACCCCAGTGACTTTTCCCTTTCCATGCCCCTCTCTCTAAGCCCTGCAGGGCTGCAATCCCCCGGGGCAGGCCATGGAGGGTGGACTCACTGATCCTCTGATGGGATTAGCTCCCTTTTCACTGAGCTGCCCATTCCTGTGCCCATGCAGCAGGTTTTTAAACCCCCATTCCATATGATCTCAGGCAGAGCTGATGCTTTTACAGCCCAGCAAAGTCACAATCTGCTCACAGCCTGGCTCTTAATTGTCCTGACAGAGGAAATCCAGCTTTAATCACTCGTGGCTGGGTGTGCTGGTTCACAAAATTCCGGGACCTGTGTGGAGCAGCTCTGCTCGCTCAGCAGGGCTGGGGAGCTCCGAGGGGATGGGGCTGAGGGGCTGCCCTGGTGGGGAGAAAAGGGAGCAGATCTGACCCATCTTTGCTGGAGCAAAGCTAAAAATAAATAAATAGAACGCCCTATTATAACTAACCCCAAAGCCCCAGGCATTTTAAACATAAACTTACTCCAAAATGAAGAGTTCAAAAGGCAAAAAAAAAAAACCCTCAAATTTTTAAAATAACTACTATAAAAACAAAAAACTTCAAACAATTAAACACCTTACCTAAACTATCAAAAAACCCATCTACAATAAAATTCCTAAAAATAAAAAAAATCAACAAATACCAATTACCACTTCAATAAAACACCGCCAAAAATACAACTCAAAAAACTATAATCTCCATCCAGAAAATAATCCATAAACTAAAAACCAAAAAAATTATCAACAAAACCCACTCACCCTTCAACAACCCCATTTAACCTGTACACAAATTTAACAGGAAATAAAATTTAACTATAAACTATCATACCTTAAATAAAGTAACTGGCCTGACATGGGGAGAGGCTCTGCAGATTCTTCTGCTCAAGTGGCAGCAATTTATTTCTATTCTTATTCTTATTCTTATTCTTATTCTTATTCTTATTCTTATTCTTATTCTGGCATCCACAGAAGTCTTTATTTTCTACTTTTTCTAATCATTTTAGGAGCTGGCACTGATTCCCCAAGGACACAGCCCCTCCCAGCCTGCAGAAAATCTTGTTTTTGGAGGAGTCTCTGTGGCTCTTCCACTTCTGTCTCATTTAAAGGAAAAACCCTTTCACCAAGCAGTTTGTTTTCTGTTCCTTCCCTCAGAACATTCCTCGTGCATTCACAAAAAAAAAAAAAAAAATTGGCAAGCTTTTAGTCCCTATCTCTTAAAAGCAGCAGGAGGTTGACAGTGTTCTTATTAGTAAAAGAAAAAAAAATTTAAAAAGCCATTCCTAAATCCCAGGGCAGTCACATTTTAAACAATGAGTATTAAAAGGAGGTGGTGGAATTGGGATGTCACCAAATGGTTTCATTCTCATGGCTGCTGTGATTCTGCAGACTTACACTTCATTAAAACAGACTTGCTTGGTTTTGGGTTTTTCCCATTAAACATAAGATTTTCCTGCAGACGTTTGGACAGTTGGACTGAAGAGCATTTCCTAACTTTGTACCCAAAAACCTGGCAGACTTCAGCAAGAGCCTTGGATTGCTGCAAAACACAAAAATCCAGGGAGGGAGCTGTCACTGCTGGCAGCAGAGGGGAGCACATGACTGAACTTAGCAAGGAAATTCATCAGAAATAAAGAAAAATTTTAGTGACCTAAAAATGGCAAAGTGCTGTGAAATGCCTGAAGGGACAAAGCTGCTCAGCAGAAAAGCCAAGGGCAAGTTTTGAAGCTGGAGAGTCCAAAATGCTTCAATTCTCCATCAGCTGGGGAACAACAGGGGCGTTGTGGGCTGCACCTTGACCTTCAGCACAGCCACGAGTCCTCGGTGCTCACCTTCACTCCTCTAAATCCACAGATTTGGTTCTCTAGGAAAAGGGAAAGGTTTTTTGTTCCGCCCTCTCGGAATCCCATTTGTTTCAAACCCCAAGGCAGCGACTTCGACGCAGCCCTAAATATCATCAGAGCCACGTGGTTTGCTGCTTGGGTGGACATCATTCCTGGAAAATACTCCAGGTATCAGCTTCCAGCCCGGGGAGGACTGAGATTTGCTGGGATGTGCAGCAGCATCTCTTCCCAGCCCATCCCACCACCCCAAAACACTCCTGAGCCTGAATTTTCCCACAGAAATGCCCCAAACCCACAGGTGCCATCCCCATTTGGGGCTGCAGGCACCACAGCACCCGCTCTCACACACGTCTCATCTCCTTTTAGCCAACAAAATTTAAAAAAAAATACAAAATCTGGGAACAAACATGACACACCCCAAAGTGTTCCTGCTTCCCCTGAGTTTTGGTTTGAGCTCCTTGTCAGCCCAAACTTTGAACTTTCAGGGCTCATGCAGCTCAGCTCCTCACCTACACTCCTTCCAAACTCAGAATTTTTCAGAGAAAAACCAGCCTGGTGTGGGGGTTTACTGTACAGAACACACATTATTTGGGATTATGGCGGAGCTAAGCTTAATCCTGTTTACATTAACACAGCTTTGTGTTCCAAAAAAAGCCCCTTTTACCTGTACCTGGCCACGGGGAAGAGCAGCAGCTGAACCTGAAGGCAGCTGGAGCCAAGGCAGGGCTTTGTGGGGTGTTTTTGTCTTACTCTGCAAGATTTTGCAATGCAGGAAAAGATTCTTAAAGCAAGGTGCTAGGGACTAGAGGACATCCTAACAAAGTTCCACGGGCAAATTACTGATTGGGGCATATGGGGTTAATTTTTTAGCTCTCTGAGATTAAAATATTGCACATTTTGTTGTTGAACAAATGGACAAAATCATTACTTTGGCAAGGGGGGCCTGCCCTGCTCGCTCTCATCTTTCAGCAGACCCTTCTAGAAGCAGATCCCTTCTCCACATTTCTTTGGGGAGTTTGGATCCATCCTTCTCACTGCATTTAGAGAATCATCCTCCTGGAACGACGATTTCCCTTTTTGCACGGCTTTGATGAGTTGGAATCCGTCACTACTGTTGGATTTAGGGAATCACCCTGCTGGAATGACATTTCTGAGGCTCTCTGCACTGATTTCCCTTTGTAGCCCAGTTTGTGGCCACTGCCCAAGCCCCAGCTCTGCCGAGGTCACCAAGAGGAGCCCTGGTGCTCCCAGGGTGAAAGGAATTCACTGTTCCTCCCTCCCAGAGCCCTGAACCAAAGCTCTGCAGCAGCCTAATTGCATCAGGATGTGCTGGTGGAGGCCCTGGATGATTTCTAAGCTTTCTGACGTTACCTTAATTAGATGGGAACTGTAATTTTCCATCCAGCCTTCCTCCAGTTTGCTGATTTATTTGTTGTTGTTGTTGTTCAAGAGGGCCTTTGTAGAAGCAGAAAGCACAAACTCCCAAGCAAAGAAAACTATTCCCTCTGCTCTCAAAGACAGCAAAAGATTTTTTTTTTTCCCCTCTCAAATTTGATGCTTGAACGTGATTCAGGTTTTTCAATGTATTGAGATGTACCCAACAGTGAAAAGCACCCGGTTCTGACCACAGTGATGCCAGAATCACCAACAGCACCCACAGGGGTTCCCCTTCAAAAATCTCTTAATTTAAAGCAAGTGTTGATTTCCAGAGTGCCCAGCTCTCCAGCAGGACATGGAATTTTTGACTGCAGAGTTTTCCACCTTTTTCTCAGTCCATTCCTTAGCAATTAACAGGAAGAGCTGAAGTGTAAACAGCAAGGCCAAATTCCATCCAAACTCCCTAAATTATTTCTGCCCCTTTGATTTTTGCTTCTTGTAAAGCCAAAAACTTCCATGGCCCATTCCAGAGTGATCCAACTTCCAGTGCAGGATGAAGAAATTCCCACCTGTGCCTAAATACACCAGTATTTCACTATTTTGTGCTGTGAAAGGGCTTAACAATGCAAAGGTAAGATCCTGAACCAGCAGCACCTCTCACATGATGCTCTCCAGGTGTCTGAGGCTCTTCTCCCACACAGGCAGAGTTTCTGTGCCAGCTACAGACAAAAAAAATATATAAAAAAGCAGAAACTGGGGAAAAGCTGAGCTTTGAGTGCAAAGAGGACTTTGGAGCACATGATTCACCCTGAGCTGTGGGATGGTTCCAGTACACCCAAACAAAACCCAAGGAGTGCCCAAGCACCTGCACTGACACCTCCCTCCATGGTAAAGGGAAGAAAAGGAGCGTTGTTCCTCCTTCAGCAGGATCCCCATCCTCCTCAGGACTCCAAAACTGCAGGCAGGGACTTTGCAGAGGGGAGGGACACCCAGGGAGGATCCCTGACCCAGGATGAAGGGCTCTAAAGGCACATTTAGGACACACAATTTTGAATTCCCTCTGCCCATGACTTCCTGGGAGCGTGACATCCCCTTTACCTCTTTCTACCCATAAAGCAGCTGCAATAATCTTCTAATTCCTGGTAAAATGGTTTGAAAACCAGAATTCTGTGAGTGTTCCTGTGCAAATGCTCTGCAAAGACACCCTGCCAAGAAACAGCCTGGCTTAGCCACCAAGGCAGGGATTGAGTCCTGACTGCTCCAGCCCTAATCCCATAGAGCAGCAAATACATCCCTCCCTTGCTGAGAAGTCCCACTGCTGGCCAGGCCCCAGGGGTTGGGGGAAAATTGATAACAGAGCAAGGAATGCTCTGCTAAAGCACATCTGGGTGTAAATCCAGGTGTGGGGAGTCCCAGCTGTGTCTTCTGGCTGTGCTGGAGGCTTGGAGGGATTTCAGGGCAGCCCAGTCAGGTCAGACAAGCTGGAGAGGCTCAAAGGGTTCCTGAGAGCCAGCCACCTCCCCGTGGCTTTAACAGGGTGGGGAAGGTGTGAAACGCTGCCAGCCTCACCCCAAAACAAAGCTGGGGTGAGCAAACAGCACCTCTAGAGCTTGGTGTGTCCAGGGAGGGGTTCACTGCTCCAGGGAGCACCGGGCCGAGCAGGATGAGGGAGCCAGAAGTCAAAACAGCTCTCCATGGTGAATCCTATTAATCCTATAAATAGCCCTGGCAGCACGCAGAGGGTGAGTGCCAGCTCCTTCTGCTGAGATCACACAGCTCAGACCCTTTTGTCACAGATCAGGACCTTGCCCCGAGGGGAGCAGAGCCAGAAAATAACCCCAAATAGAAAAACAAACCAAAAAGCAGCCCAGGACATTGCCCAGGGTGAGGACTCACCCCTCACAGGCAGCGTGGCACCTCAACCCCACCAAAGGATGTGGCAAAGAGGGGTGAAGGACAGGAAATCCAGGAATTACCCACTGGGCTGAGAACCAGGGGAAATATTCCATGGAACAGGGCTGGAGCAGTTGGTGCGGAGACATCTCCCCTGGTGGGCAGGTAACCCTGCACTGCTCTTGGGTGGGAGGCTCTGCTTTCCAAACCACCTCTGCCTGCGCCCTAAAGTCTCCCTGTCCTCGCTGGAATGAGTTGTTTGTTCAACAGAACCTCAGTGGGGGTGGGATGAAAACAGTTATTTTAAATTACTCACTGCACAACAGCAGCCCCGTAATTAAGTTTGCCAGAGGAAGCGATCCTCCAGCTCGCAAAAGAGAAGGTGCGCTATTGTTAGAAGAGCAGGCTCATTCCTGACACATTTCTCTGTGCCCCATCTGTTTCCAAGCCCTGCCAGAAGTGTCAGCACAGAAACAAACTGCATTTCCCCGAGGAGGGGGGACAGGCTGAGGCCACATGGACAAAGCACAGATGAGACCCCTCTCTGCGGTTCCCTTTCGTTATAAATTCCTGCTTTTAGCAGCCACACGTCCCCAGGGCACCATCCAGCTGCGGGATTGAATTATTTATCTGCCTGGGAGCAGAAGAAGTCCCCACAAACTGCAGGGAAACACCTTCAAGGATATTAATGAGGGGTTTTAATGCCCCTGGGGGGGGGACTTTGCTGCATCTCAACATCAAAAAAAAAACCATCCTGGCTTCAGATGTCTGCAGGTGACGGCGTCCACGAGGGCTGCGAGTCTGAAAGGGGAGGGGGGAAAAGGGAAATAAAGCGGCCTGAAGTGACAATCGGGCAATTTAGGGGCGCCTTTAGCAGGATGCGATTCCTCACACGGCGCAGAAAGCGCTGGTCCTGCGTGAGCTGCGCAGAACTGGGAAGGACAAGGACGCTGCCTGCTCCAGCACTAATTAGGGGATGATTGGGCTGCTGAGGTGGCCCTCAGCCTGAAGGATGGAGAGACAGAGGGGAAAGGAGGCAAGGCAACAAAAGAAACTTCCCCGGCTGGGTTTGGTCACCACCCTGCGCTGTCAGAGGGGTCTCACATCCATTAATGAGGACGCGCTTCCACGTTAATTTTTGTATCAATAAACACCTAAACAGGCAAACAGAGACGGGCAGGGCGCAGAGCTGGAGGTGACAACAGCACGAGTGGAACGGCACGGCTCCTCTCTCGTTTCCAGTGCATTTCCCAGGGCTGTGGTGCACGTCCTTGGCAAATCACAGGTCCTGCCCTCGCTAAACCGATTTTAGTTTTACTTTTGTTGCAGTGTGTGAGCAGGCAGAGATCCCGTGAATCTGTTTTTCTGCTGGGAGAGGGAAGTTTTTTCCTCAGCTGAGCTGCCTGGGGGTAAAAACCAGGCGGGGTGAGGCACTGAACGACACCGGGGCTCGCTCCCATTATTCATCCCTTTATTAATAAATAAGTTACTATTTGTGCCTGAGGAGGATGTGCTGCCCCCGAGCACAGGAAGCATGAGCTCGACCTAAACCCAGACCTTGGCTGGCTAAAATCGAGCCTGACACTGTGAGGAGGAGGGGATGGAGCGATTCCAGCTCTGCTCAGCAGTCCAAGGAGGGACCTGGGGCCGCTCCCGGGGCTTGGGGAGGCTCGGGTTTCACCCCCAGTTCGTTTTCCCGCTGGAGAAGCCCAGCAGGGATGTGAAATGTTCATTTTCTGTGGGTAACGGGTCGTGGAGGCACAGCCCGCAAGAGCTGCACGGCTGAGGAGTCACCGAACACTGAACAGGATTCAGTTCCCCGCTTTAAGAAAGAATTAAAAAAAAAAAAACCGAAAGAAGATCCCTGCGACCAAGTGAGAAATGAAACAGCAGCCACTCTGTGGTTCCAGCAAATCCCCCGCATTTTCAGCTTACACACAGCAGATCGTGCTCCAGCATGGGCTGCCCGGGCATTACTGAGTCCATAAATATCAAAAAAACCTCATTTTTTTGTGCTCCCTAAAGAGGGAAGTCCCACCGCACTCCCCACACAGCCACAGGATTCCCATCTCCGGAGTTTCTTGGTGCACGTCCTTATTTTACGATTCATTACTCTCCTGGCAGAATAGGCAAATAAAGAACACTTTGAAAATTACATTTTCCTGGCCAAGTTGAATTTCAATCCCATGGGGATTCAATTTACAGAAAAAAAAAAAAAAAAGATGGGGGGGGGAACCCAAACCAGCTCTTTGTCAGCCTCTCCCAAGAAACGTGAATCCACAAGGCAGATTTACACCCCCAGCCACACAAACACCGCACATCCCTCGGGAGAGGAGCGGATTTTGCACAATAAACGCTGCCCCACCAGCTCCAGCAGTTTATATTATTTACCGGGACAGCAGCAAAGCGGCGAGAAAAGCACAAAACCCTCGGAGCTGCGCAAACCCCGCCTGTAGAACCGGCCACGAACTCCTCACCAAACATCAAACACCCGCTGAGGAGCCGCGCTGCTCTCCTTCCTCCTCCTCCCCACCAAGCACCGAGAAACGCAACGATTCTGCACGAAACCATCCTGCCTTCCTCCCGGGGACGTGGCTTTACCTCGGTGAAGCCCTCCTGGAGAATATCCAGCAGATTCCCCCTGGCCAGGCAGGAGAGCATCCTCCCGGGAGAGCCGCCGGAGGCGGGCGGGGGGGCTCAGGGGACGCGGGGCTGAGCTCCCGGCGCCTCGGGCCGCTTCTCCCTCCTCTTCCTCCCGAGCACAAAGGCCGGCAGCTCATGGGGAACGGCGCTCATGGTCCCATCTGTGCGGCCCGGGCAGAGTTGAGCCGGAGTCGCTCGCTTTGGGCATGCTCGGGGGAGGAGGGAGCAGCCCGGGATGAGATGTCACACGGTTGTCTCGGCAACGCCGCGGCTTTAAGAGATGCAGGCGCGGGGAAAAAACATCTGAAACCTATTTCCAGCCAGTCCACAAGCAGGAAAAAAATAATAATAATAATAAAAAAACCAAACCGCGCTTAAAAAACAACAAAAAAATAAACCTCGAAACGGGTAAATGAGATTTTTCGATTCCGCCGTGCACGGGGGGCGCTGCTTGGTGTGGGGGTAGAGAGGAGGAGGAGGAGGAGGAGGAAGGAGGTGATGCCTTGCACGGGAGCACAACACACGCAGAGAAGATCGCTCTGCAGCCACAGGAAGCTGCAAGCCAGGCCACGGCAGCCGGAAGGTTTGTAAGTGTGAACGTTGCCTTTTTCAGTGGAAAAAAAAAAGACCACAACAACTCTCCCCCCCCCCGGCCCCCCCCAAAAAAATACAAAAAAAAAAAAACCGAGAGAAAACGCTGAAACGATTAAACACAACCCCCGGCTCGTTCTCTACTTCAAGAAGTTCTCTACATCCATAAGTGCACCCAACACAGAAATAAGTATCGAGTATCTCCGGGCTGCCTCTCAAAGTTGGTGTCACCTTACAGAAAGCACCCGGGGAAAAGAAATAAAAAGGAAAATGAAACCGGGATGGATGAAAGCCCCTCCAGACAGGGGCTCTGCAGAGCAGCACGGCCAGCGCTGACCCCGGTGCCCTCAGGCTCCAAAATATCTTGCCAAGCATTGCCAAGTGTGAGACTCATTAAAACATTTTTTTTCCCCCCTGCTGCCTAAGTGTTAAAGCATCCCTAGGAAAAACCAGTGGTATAATTTCACTATTTTAATCTGTCACAGCTAAAATACAGAAAGAGAAGCAACAGGTCACCTCCCTCTGCGACCAACCCAAAAGGAGCCTTGCCTCCAGTTTTAAATTATTACTCAAATTATTCGTGTTTGCTCTCCCTGCTTTTCATAATTCCGTGGGTGTGGAGGTTTTTACGTTTTCATCGATTCTAATACCACATCTGTTAAGCAAAACAACAGATTACAGTGAGGCTTTGCACAAAGCCTTGTAAGCTGGAGCTGCTCTGGGGGCTTGGAGCCTTGATCCCGTTTACTTTTGAGCTTCCAAATGCCATTAAATAAATATTTAACCCCATTTTTTAAATGTAATTGAGCAGCTCATGCCTGTGCAATTCCAATAAAATTTTGTGGGGAAATGAAGTGGTTCCCCCATGAGACAAAATGTGACCTAATTTTGAAGGAAAAACCACCAAAAACACACTCTGAGCTTCCACTGCGGGCTTTAAAATGCTCTCCTTGGCTAACAATTTATTACATGTATTCATATTTATTACATTTTAGATATTTACCACCTGGTTTTTACATGGTAAACACACATTCATTGAAGATTTATAATGTAATAGAGGAGGGTGCTGAGATTTTTTGGGTGAACCAAGAAGAGCTGGGGCTGAAGTCTGGGGTCTGGGGGTTCCCTTTCATCCCATCTCCCTCTTGTAGAGCCCCCTCCTGCCCCAGCACCAGCACAGCAAAGGGAAAAATGTTCCAAACGTTCCAAATGTTCTCCTCTTCCCTGCCAGCTTCAGGTACAGTCCTGCTCAGAGATTTTCTCATCAAAGATTTGCTCCTGCAGGAGGTTTCTTATCTCTGCCTGAATGCCAGGGAATAGAAACTAGGCTGGACGTGCTGAGCCATTCTTCTGTCCATTGTGGGGGCACAAATGGGTCTGGGGTGGGTGTGTGGGCTAAAAATAACTTTTACAAATAAAATTGCACTTCTCCCTTTGTGTTTCACTCGGAGATTTCCAGCTGCTCGTGGCAGTTTTGTTTTTCCTGTCGGTTTTACACCACAGGTGCCTTTCAATGCTACTTTGGCAAGAAACCTCTCACTGAAAGGAACGATGCTTCAGAATTCTCCCTGAATTTTTCCCAAAGGAATCATCTCCCCGGTGATTCCAAGCCCACTGGGGATGCCCCCAGCAGCTGCTCCTGGGCTGAGTGACCTCCCCAATCCATCCCATCCCATCCCATCCCATCCCATCCCATCCCATCCCATCCCATCCCATCCCAGTCCATCCCAGTCCATCCCAGCCCATCCCAGCCCATCCCAATCCAGCCCACAGGGTGGTGGCAGTTCGGTTGGTGGCATTGCCATCTCCTGGCCACTTCCAACACGGCCCCAACCCTTGTCCTTGAACAGTTTTGGGTTGCTAAAATTGGGGTTGGGGGGGATAAAAACAGAAGGGGCTGGTTGAGGAATTCACCTGTGGGGTTTTGTGGGGCCGTGACTGCAGCAAAAACCCAAAGAGCTGCTTGGAGCCACTGCTGCACGTGTGCCACCGATCCCAAGCTCCTCAGGGAGCACCCAAAAGAGACAGAAAAGACACAAAAGAGGCTGCTGGGAACTCACAGAGGGCGCAGGAGGCTGTGAGGGGTGACAGGGCACCGTGTCCATCAGGGTCCCCGTGCTGGATGTCACCTCAGCGCCAAGGGAAGGTCCCGGCACTCCTGAGCCTGAGGGGAACAGCAAATCCATGGAGGAGCTGAGCCCTGGGAGGGGCTGTGCGGGTCCAGGTGCCTCTGGAAATGGGATGGGATGGGATGGGATGGGATGGGATGGGATGGGATGGGATGGGATGGGATGGGATGGGATGGGATGGGATAATGGGATGGGACGCGGTGGGTACCAGGACCCGCACCCCGGCTCTACCTGCTCCCGGTGCGCGTCTCCGGTTGCCGCGGGAACGGGGGCGGGATGGGGCGGGACGGGGCTGGCTCCGCCCCGGGATCGGGAGGGGCCGGGATGGGGATGGGGATGGGGATGGGATCGGGGATGGGGACGGGATCAGGGACGGGGACGAGGATCGGAGCCAGCTCGGGGAAGCCTTTGCCCAGCCCCGCATCGCTTCCCCGGGAGCGGGACTCTCTGCATCTGTGTCCCCCCAGCCTCGCAAAGCCTTGCTTAAAGTGCGGATTTATCGCTTAAAAGTAAATATTGCATCTTTAATGATACATCAACACTCGTTTGGCACACGTGGCAACCGCGGGAAGTACAGGAGATTTTAATATTCAGTGCAAGCCCGAGTCCTTCAGGAAAATCTCTATTGCAGAACACGTGGCTTGCACAATTCCCCACGGAAATCCTGGAAACCAGGAGAAAATCACCGGAATGGGAGCCTGGAATTGTCTCCAGGATGAGCTGCACTTCCAGGAACAGCCCCGAGGGTGCTGTGGAAGCCGGAGCTCCTCTGGGAATGGGAGATAAAGAATCATTCCAAGGGCTCGGGCACTCATTAAAACACGGATTAAAACTGCAAGATTGGTCCTCAAACACTTCCACCTTGGCAAACCCAGCCCGGAGCTTCATTATCCACCACGAGCAGGAACTCCGTGCTTTTCACAGCCAGCTGAGTTAGAAAATGCAGAGTTCTGTGTGTTTATGGAAGGTGCCATTTCTGAACGCTGCCCCACAGTCTGCCCTGCAGGCCACGACTGAGGAGCAGAGTGTGCCAAGCCCTGGTTTGGTGCCTGGTTTGGTGCCTGGGCAGCCCTGGTGCCCTGCCGGTGCTGCCCAGTGGCAGAAGCCATGTAGATCATTGCTACACTGAATTATTGACGCTATTTCAAACCCATAAACAGATTCTCAGAGGTGGAGATGATAACCCCACGTGTGTTCTGTGTCACTGGGGTTTATAACCAAGGCTGACAGCACAAAAAAGTGGAGGCAAAGTCCAAAGTCCTCTCTGAAGCTGCCCAGGATTCATTCCCAGTATCCCAGGCAGCTGCTGGACTCTGAGAACTGCCCTAAATATAGGGAGTGATTTGCAGCTAAATTGCCAATTTTCCCTTGTTTCACTTCCAGTCAGGGCCAGGAGCTCACTCCTCACTTGTTTGCATAGAGGAGTGAGGATGCACCTCTGAACAGCCCACCAGTGACAGGAATTGTTCTGTACCCCTCCTAATTCCACATTTCTGGCTGCCAGGTGCTGTGCACGGCTGTAGAACACAGATTTTGGGGGAAGGGGATGCACTCAGGGCCTGGCTGCACCTCCAGGGGCAGCTGTTGGAAGGAGACAGTTCAGCAGATCCTCACAGCACCACCCAGTGTCACTCTGCACATTCTGAACTCTTAACACTGCGCCAAAGCCTCCCTTTAGTCCTGAATTCCTGAATTCCCGAATTCCCAAAGCTAGCACTGGGCTGGAGCTGTGCCTGAATTTTCTCCCTGCAGCCCTGAGCAGCTGTGCCACCTCACAGGGCTGGCAGGGGACGGGCTGCCAGCCCCGGGGGCAGCTCTCCCGAGGGCAGGAGGCGTTTTTTGCCAGCAGAATCAGATGGGAAACTCCTCCGTGAGAACGCTGAGACGCAGCCTCTCCCCGCTCTCAGGCGCGTCCGTGAGGTTTCCTTGGATCTCCAGCTGTGAACTCCTTTTCCTGCTGCAGGAGGAGGCCGAGGCCATCAAGTCTTTTAGACCAAGGTGCCATTTTTGCTGTCGTACTTGAGCCTGGCCCTGGGGAAGTTGAGGGTGGCGTATTCCGTGGCGTTCTGCAGCTGCAGGTTCCTCAGCTCGGCCGCCGAGCGCTCCCGTGCCTTGGAGAACACCTGGATGTCAGCGTAGTGGATGCTGTCCTCCTGCTGCACATCCCTGGGCTTGCTCACCGTGGCGTACACGGGCACATCTGGGACATCTTCATACGTGGGGACCTTGAGGGAGAAAAAGGCTCTGGGAACTCGGCTCCCTGCGCTGCTCCGTCAGATGACAGCGCCACCCATCCTCTGACGCCTCAAACTTCTCCCACTGCACTTGAGGGGGGCAAAAAAGTGTGGAAAAATCCATGGGCGCTGTGCCCTCTTTAGAGGTGCACAGGATGAGAGGATTCACGGCTCTGAGTTCTGCCCCGTGTCCTCCCAGCCCACGGAGCTTAGGGCAGCTCTCTTCTCAACACACACTTAGGAAAAAACCCTCTGGAAAGTTATTTACCTTCCTGTCAGGCTGCTGCTGTTGAGTCTCATGCCTCACATTAGCTCCTGCAAAAGAAACACCAGAAGCTCAGCTTCAAACAGTTCATTGTCCCACCTTGGGGTGCAGCAATGCCGTGCTGGCCCGTGGGCTCTCCCCACTGGGCACAAATCAGATTTCCACCCCCTCTGACTCCCTCAGCCCCAGTGCTGCCTGACGCCTGCAAGAAGAAAGCCTGGGCTTGTTTCTTTGGGAAAAATAAGGTTTCTCAGGATGCTAGCAGGCTGTGGACCGCAGAGTTCTTGGCAGAACCCACAGACACAGCACAGAGAGTTTCTTGTCAGGCCCTCGGAGGAGTCAGATCCACTTTTAACTTTGTTATTTCCTCTGCTGCCTGGCAAACATGTTTTGGCCAGCACGGTCCCAAGGCCACAGGACAGAGCTTGAGGAATGCACTCAGTTCTGGGGAGTGCTGTCAGACAGATGTTTGCAGCTCCTGCTCCGCTGGAGAGCACTTGGCTGTGTTTTGAGGTGGGACTGGGTTATTTTAAAGTCCCTGCTGAAGTCCCTTCCCTCCCCCTTGCCAAATCCCGTGGCACATCGCCCTAGTTGTTTTAAGATTTCAGGAAATGCTGCCTCAAGCTTCTCTTGAGGAAGGTAAAGTGCAAAAGGAGTGTGGGAGGAGTGTGGCATTGATGTCACCTCCCCGGGAGCTCTGTCACTTCACCTCTAAAGCATTGTCACAGATCCTTACCTTGCTTCTCTTTCTTTCTTTTGAAAAGCGAAGGGCACTTCCTGAAATCAGAGAGACACATCAGCCCTGAAAATCCCAAACCTTTTCCCTCCCAAAACCAGCCCAGACCACACCTGGGGTACCACGGACTGGGACAGGTCTAAGGAGAGACCCACTAGAGCCCGAGTGACTCTTGTAGGAGAAATGTCCAAGGGGATGTGTGGGGATGTGTTTCCTCTTTCTGGGACAAACCCACCACACCCCACAGCCACCCCCAGCTCTCCCTGCCTGCCCTCCTGTCCCAGCAGCATCCCAAGGAATGGGAGTTCCTCTCACTGGAGCTCTGCAGCTCCATTTCCACAGCTCAGCTCCGAGGTACAGGGTGCAGGGCACGATCCCAGCTGGCACAAACCCCTTCTTTTGGGGTCAGCTGCTCTGCCAGCCCCACTCCCCATGCTTTGGCCCCCTTGCCCAGGGAGCAGCTGTCTGACCGAGGGCTTCAGACACTTTTCCTGTTCTCAGTTTCCCACTTAGAACACAACCAAACCAAACAAGCTTTGCTCTCGCTACGAGCCAAGCCAAACCCTCCTCTCAGCTGTACCTGTGTGACCAGAGAGAGATCCCAAGCACAGATCTGTTCCAAGAGAGGACAGGAGCCAAATTCATCCCAGCTGTAGCAACAGAGCCTGGAGCCGAGCTCCTGCAGGCTGGCACTGGCAGAGGGGACTCGCGTCCCCTTCAGGGACAGATGGAAGGAGGAAATGTCACTCTCAGAGGGCTGGGGAGCAGGTGTCAGCCCTTGTGTGGCCCCTCCTGCACACACACGGACCAAAGGCTGTGGCTGAGGGGCTGCCAGGGCAGGCAGAGTGGGCAGGCAGTGCCTTGGATGGGGCTCCAGGCTCAGCATTTGGGCCCCAGGGAATGCTGTGTGTCCCACGGGGTGTTTTTGCCAGCCAGCCCTGCCACAGCCAGGAACAGAGCAGTGCCCCGGGCAGGGCTGTGCCTGTGCCAGCTCTCCCAGGGGCAGGGGACAGCACAGGCTGTGCAGCCATGCCCTGGCACTCCAGTGGGAAAATAAAATCCCTGTGAATGCGGGCAGAGAGCTCTGGAATGGCCAGTAATGATTAACCAGGACTGGGCAGTTCTGGACAAGGCAGGGTGGCCAAGGCTCCAGCTGGAGAGGGCACCTCCAGCCCTTCACAGGCAAAATCTGGGGGGATCTCCCCAGGAATTTGGGGTTTAACTCACAGCAGCCCCTCTTTGTGGGGCTCTCACAGCCTCCTCCTCCTCCTCCTCCCCTGTCTGCAGCGTGTCCTCCTTGCCCAGGTTTGTGTGCCAGCGCACTTCCCTTCCTCCCAGCACTCAGACACAGAGGATTTCATCAAACCAGCACCTTCCGAGGCAGGATCAGCAGGGTCCCTCCCTGGGGGAGGCTGGGCTGGCATTCCAGGCTGCCTCCCTTTGTGGAGGGAACATTGCAGGCAGTGTGTGGGTTGCAGCTATTCCTGTCTGCAGGCTAATCACAGCCAGGCATCTCCCCGGGAATGGGGACACGTGTGACACGGGAAATGGGAGCAGGGAAACCTCTCCCCTGCTCTCCAGAGCGGGTCAGGCGTGTTGGAACTCCCAGGCTGAGAGAATTCTGCACGGCAGCACCCATGGCCCTGCTCCTGCTCTGCTGCCTCCCCTCTCCCCGCGCCAAGGCCATCCTGATTCCTGCCCGACACAGTCCTGGGGCTGCATTTTCACAGCTTTCCCTGTCTGTGCACACTTCAGTGCCACTTTAATGGTGAGAGCTTGGGGCCTGCCCTGCACGGGAGCAGAGGAGCCCAGACCCGAGGGCACAATTCCTTCACCAATAACTTCCCAGACAGAATAAATCTGCTGTGACAGCTTTTCTTTAAAAACCTCCAACTGTGCCCCAGGCAGCCCCTGATCGAGCCCTCTCCCGCTGATGCCCTGGGTGCCTCATTTCCCCTCTGCCAAAGGACAGAGGAAATAAAAATTGGGAATTTTGATGTGTGACCAGCTTTCCACCTCCCACCTTCAACCCCTATTCCTAAATCCCGAACTCCTCAAGGCTCAGAGGAAGAACCTCGGTGTCCTCAGCTCCTGAGCCTTCCTCCACTAGGTGATGCTGTGCCTCCTGGAATTATTAAAAACTGGATTAATTTCTCGTACTTTCAACAACCACAGCATCGGAGAGAGAAAGTCCTTAGAGCTTCATCTGATATTCATGGTTTTTCCTCTTGCAGCGTGCTCAGAGCTGAAAATATTCCCACTTGGCAGCGAGTGATGCCGTTTCTCCGCGAGCAGGAGGTGCAGGGCACAGCAGGAGCCAGGAGGGATTAAAGTGTCACCGTCCCTCCCAGGGAGAAAAGAGCCACAGCATCTCAAAAACGTGGCCAGGGTTTCCCGAGCATAAAGAAACCCCAGACGGACACAGGCAGGGAGAGGGGCTGGAATGGTTTAGGGCAGGATGGGGTGGCTGAACCCCAACTTTGTCCCGGGGGCAAGGGGACGGGGAAATTTATGCACTTTAAAGTGTCAAAGGGACACTTTATGGCGTCTACCTGAGGATAGCGATTTCCACCAGCTCTTTCCCAGCTGCAGCACCCCAAGCTGCCGGGCTGAGATGTCACCAAAAAAAAGCCCTTGTCCCCGCTCTGTCCTACCCCAGGTACCTGCACAGCCCTTCCCCCGTGCTCACCTGTCCCTCCCCGGCCAGGTGCAGGGCTCAGAGCCAGCCGGGAGCCCTGATAAGCCCATCAGGAGGGCACAAATCTCCCCAAACCCTGCCGAAAGCCGCGCCCGGTGCCCGCCCCGCCAGCCCCGCAGCCGCGGGACCGAACTCACCAGCGGCGGCCGCAGCTGCACAGGTTGCCCATGTCGCTCCTTCCCCCATGGAGCCCGAGCGTTCTCTGGACAGGCTGAGCTTGTATTTCCTGGTTCCTGCTCGGCCCCTGGCTGTGCAGGGAGTGTCTGGCAGTGTCGGGTTTCGGAGCGCTGGCCCCGTGTGCCATCTACCGGAGCTGTCCCCTGCTCCCGGCGGGACAGGGCGAGCGCTCGCCGCGACCCTCCCCAGGTGTCACCCCTGCTCAGAACTCTGTTCTGGCACTGTCACAGCGCCCGTCCCTCCGCTGTCCCTCTGCCCCCCCCCCGGCGCTGTCCCAGCGGTGATGCCGAAGGGGACGGGGGAGGGACGAAGGAGAGCCCCCAGTGCTGGTCCTGCTGCCCATCCTCGAGGAAAACCTGTGCCATGTGTGCCATCACCTGGGAATGAGCGGATTTCTCGGAGTTCTCTTCTCAGCTGAGCTCTGCTGTCAGCCTCAGGGACAGAGGAGATCCACTTTCTCTAAAGCTACCTGGATAAAAGTGTTCAGTTCTGTGCCTCTCCCCTGGCAGGGTCCCAGGAGAGCCCTGAGAGCCTTCAGGAGCTGCAGTGCAGCTCTCAGGCTCAGCCCCGGCGGGTCAGGCAGGAACAGGGACGTGCATTTCACCTCTCTGCCCCTGCTGAGAGCCCTTCAGACTGTCCAGCCTGAATGACCAGAGCCCTGGACATTCCTGGACCTAAGGATTAGGTAATCCCAGATCTCAGAGAGCCATCCTCCTGAAAGGTATCATTTTAATGTCCTGCTTGAGCAGTGACTCTGCCCCACAGCTCTGACCCCAGCTCTGTGCAGGTCTGATCCCTCGAGGGGTGTCCAACAAAGGGCTGAGCATTAATTCACCTTTCTGTGACAGGAGCTGCCCTGGTTCCTACTCCAGGTGTACCCACAGGCTCACAGCCCCATTGATCACCTGCCCAAGGGCACAGCAAAGCTTGGACCTGTCCAGGAGCGGCAGAAGGAGAAGGATTCTGCTCTGCAAGGGCCACAGCTGGCTCTGGGTGAGCTGCACTGTGACCTGCAGAGCCTTGCTCTGACACTGCTCCTCAGCTCGGGGCTGGAGAAACGCCTCAGAATTTAGGATTAGATTTGTGCAGACAGCTGGATTCTGTGCTGGCGCCGTGTTCTCAGGGTCCTGCAGAGCCCAGGTGTTCCCAGGAGCCTGTCCCTGCCTGGGAAGCTGCAGATTCTGTGTCTATGGGCTTGCTACAGACACTGTTGTTTTAATGAACCAGCATCTGTTTTGATTTCTGGGATAACTCGGGCTTTGTTGCTTTGTGGGGAAGGAGGGAAAAAAAAATCCGGGATCCTGTTCCCATCAGCCTCTTTCACAAACACTGGAGCTGCCTCTTCGAGCTCCACCAGAGAAACAGAAAAGCATCAAAAACATTGGCAGGGCTGGGGAGAGCTTGGCTGCCACTCCAAATTCCCTCCCCAGGCTGTGTCTGCCGGGATGGGAGCAGGCAGGGCTCCCCGGGGCTGCGGGGACAGCGGTGGGGACAGCGGTGGGGACAGCCCTGCCCACCCCGGGGCACTGCCAGCCCCTGTCCTGCATCCATGTGTGACACGGCTGGGACGCCCGGCAGGGGAGAATGGGCGCAGGGGACAGCAAAAACGGGGCCAGGAAGAGCTGGGGAGGGCACAGAATTGTGTGGTCACTGCTAATTCTGGGCATTTTTATGGCAGGAGTGTGCAGGTACCGGGACAGGTGTGGGGCAGGCACACAGCGAGCTGGCACCGTCTACCAAAAATGAAAAAGAGAGAAAGAGAGAGCTCTGTGCTGTTTTGGGGCACTCCTTTTGTCTCAGAGTCACGGTATAATTCTAAAATGAAAATACTATAATTGTATGAAATAAGCTAGATTATATACATATATATAATATATAAATATTATGTGTATATATATATATAGTATGTATATGTAAAATAGAACCATAAATAACTACAAATAACTATAAATAACCACAAATAACTCTAAATAACTATAAAAAAGCCTCTCTCAGTGCTGCCCCAGCGCCGGCCCTGTGCTGTTTTCAGCCCCCAGTGCTTCATGGAGCTGCTGAGCAGGGCCAGATGGCATCTGATGGTCCAGCCTGTGCCACGTGTGCCAGGCTGTGTGTGTGCCCTCCTTGCCCAGCTCCAGGCTCACGTGCTGGCCATCCCCCATCCCCAAGCTCAGAAGTTCATCCCAGTCACAGGAAACCTGCAGGGAGCACAGAGATCATCAGCATTTCTTGCCAGAGCAGGGACAAGGAGAAGCCTTTTAGAGCTGCTGCCACAAAGTGTGTGTGAGGGGGAGGAAGGGAATGATGAGCCCACACACATCCACGGGGCTCTGCCCTCCTGAGAACTGGGGTCTGGGTGGGTGAATGGTGAATGGGATGCAGGTGGTTGGAAGTCCCCAGGCCAGAATTATGCCTGGAATTATTATTAACGGCTTAGACAATGTCTGTTGTAAAGGTGATTTTTTATTTTGATACTGAGGGTACCTGCTCTGCTCAGGGCTCAGCCACCCTCCCTGCGCCTGCTGAGCCTGGCAGGCAGGGCTGCTCCTCATCTGACTGGTCCTCATGGCTGGCAGAGCCCTGGGAAGCAGAAAAGAGCCGAAAATAGCAGGGATCTGCTCTGGATCCCATTTTGCCTGGCAGGGGACAAAAATCAGCCTCATGTGTCTGTTGTTGGGATGTGCTGGGCAGAGCATTCCTGGCCCCAGAGTGGGGTGGAGGCAGAGCCACACGGAGAGGGGGAAGTTACACCCCCGAGGATTTTGGAGCCTCCCCTCCCCTCTGCTGGGAGAGCTGCACCCAGGCATGCCAGGCACCCCAAATTTAGCCACTGACACAGCATTTTATGTGCCTGGCTTGGCCCTGATGACACAAGGGTGGCAACTGTCACTTGCTGAGCCCTGGGGCCGCCGGGGCAGCAGCTGCCAGCAGCACACACGATCCCTGTCCCCACCACGAGACCACGGGGACATTGCTCACGTAGCATCCCAGTGTCTGCAGAAGGGGCCAAATCCAGCCCCTCCCTGCCCTCACACACAGGGCTGGGGCACCAGCAAGGCAACTGGGGTCTGAGCAGAGCCTCTCCCTTCAGTATTTTGGGCTTCAGTCCCCTCACATAGGTCTGTGTGTGAAGGATGTCCCATAACTAAAGGGCTGAGCAGGCACAGGCTGTGGCTGGCATTAATTTCTGTCAAGTTGACTTGGGCTCATTCCAGCTGCAGGTCTGGAGATGCTCAGGGACCTTCCAAGGGCACATCGCTCCTCACCTTTCTGTCCTTGAGGTCACGTCACTCTGGGCTCCCTAAAACAGCAGCTGGGCCAAGGGGGTGAGGCACAGAGGTGGCCACAGCCCCTCCATGTCCCCACGGGTGAGCTCAGCCCCAGCTGGGCACTGTCCATCCTTCCTGCTGCACGGGAGCAACACGAATCCAAGGCAAACAAGAGAATAGCAGAGGCAGATTTATTCCTCTCTCCTCCTGATTGCTGCAGGCACTTTTACAGACCGACACCCACCTTCCACAGGCACGAACCTCAGCCACCAGCTCAGAAGTCAGGCACTGGGATCCCCTTTTCTCTCTTCCCAGTGCCCTTCTGGGCTAGAGCACAGTCCATTGAGACACAGCCTCACGGTTAAGGGCAGGAGTGACCCTGGGGTGAGAGCAGAGCTCCCTGCATGGTGACCTGACCTATGAGAAAACTTGCATTACAGTCACTCACACTTCAGTCCCACTTTTTTTTTTTCCAGTTCCAAGTCCCATTTTTCCCCCAGCCATCAGCCTTGAGAAGCAGAAGTGGCTGGTCAGGGCCCTGCTGAGCACTGATGGTGAGAAATAGGGGTCTGGCATTGTGGATTCCCCATCCCTGTCCCCCCAACCTTCCCACATCTGCAGCCTTTAGGATTTTTCCTTCTCTTTTCCCTCCTCAGCCTGTTCTTGTTCTCCCACTGGCTGCTCCTGCTGCGTTATCTTCACCTCGTTGACTCTGGCCTTCACCTCCTTGCCTGTCCGGGGAGCCACGATGCTCAGGATGCCATCGTGGGACAGGGTGGCCCTGACCAGCAAGGGATCCACATCCAGGGGCAGGATGTAGGTCCTGGTGAACTCCCTGGAGATGAAGCCGTGGCGATCAGCCTTCTGTGGGTGCTGCCCCACCACCTCCAGCAGGTTGTCCACGGTGCGGACGCGGAGCTCGTCGGGCAGGAACTGGCAGACATCCAGGAACACCTGGAACTTGTGCTCGTTCAGGCAGATCTCCGAGGTGCCCCTCTCCAGCTGCTTGTTGATCCTGGGTCGGATGTAGTAGCCGTGGTACAAAGCAGGGGCTAAAATTTCGGATGGGGACACACCTGGAAAGGAGATTCAGTGAGAGGAGTTTCCGTGGAATGGGGTTGGAGCAGCAGGCAGGAGGAGTTTGGGACCTGGAGAACACCTTGGCTTTGCTACATCACCACAGCAGGGGTGGAGTCTGCTGCAGTTCCCACCTTTGTGCCCCTAAAACACACCCAGAGCCACATCCCTGCCAGCCACTGCGTGCCACTGGGCTGCCCAGAGCTGCCAGCGAGCCCAGGGCTGGCATCCAGCTTTACATGTTGGGTGCACAGGGAGGGCCTGGAGGGTGCACTGGGAGCCCTGCAGAGCAGAGCCCACAGCCAGGGATGGGCATGGAAACTGCTGATGGTGAAGAAACCGCCCGAAGAGCTAAAGGCCTTTTGTGTGCCATTGTCCAGAGGGCTTTCCTTGGAGCTTTTGGCCTTTTCACGCTGTTGTGCTGGTGCTGAATGGTTCTGCTGCTGCCCACATTCCTTCTCCTCTGCCCAGCTTTGTGCTGAATGCCCCAGCTCAGCTTTTCTCCACATCCCCCCAGCTGGAAAAGCTTCCCCCCCCTCCCCTGAGCGTTTTTGCTCCATGTTTTCACAGCATGTGCACGAATGCCAGAGCATGGCTGGCATGAGGGAGGGACAGGACAGGCAGCAGTGGCCATGGATGGAGAAGTGGACATGAAGAGAGAGACCCTGGCTGTTCCCTGGCTGTTCCCTGGCTGTTCCCTGGCTGTTCTCTGGCTACTCCCTGATTTTCCCCTGGCTATTCCCTGGCTAGTCCCTGCTTATTCCCTGCCTATTCCCTGATTTTCCCTTGCCTATTCCCTGGTTTCTCCCTGCCTGTTCATCCCTCATTTGATCAGGTTTCCTCCACTCAAAATTCCTGAGCTCCAGCTTCCTCCTCTGGAGCTCAAGCTCCCCAGAGGGAATTCCACCAGCCCTCCTGCAGCAGAGGGGAGAAAGGTGCAAAGGGGGGCGTCCCACCTCCTTCCTTACCTTCTCCAAAGTTCTGGTCATAGATCTTGCTGGGGTTGGCAAACTCGTACTCGGAGCTCATGGGGTAGGCGTGGGGCACGGTGCGGGTGGCCATGGTGTGTCCAGGACAGGCACCTTCCTTCCTTCCTTCCCTCCTTCCTTCCCTCCTTCCCTCCTTCCTTCCCTCCCTCCTTCCCAGCCCTCGCTGCCTCTCCGAGTGAAGGCTACAAAGCTTCAGCTGGGTGGATTCCAAAGGGAGGAGTGTGTGATAAAAAAGATGGACCAAAATAGCCCCAGGACGCCGGGCCAGGGCAGCCAGGGAAGCTTCTCGCTGCATTCCAGCAGGGAAGGCAGGCACTGCCCGCACCCACGGACACCTCGGGGACACCCTGCACATCCCCCTGGCCTCTGAGGGTCCCTCCTGGAGCAGGGGGTGCAGGAGGAGGGTGGGCAGCCGAGCACAGCCCGGACTCAGGGGTGCAGGATGGACCCCAGGCTCTGCTACTCCAAAGCAAGGGCCAGCGAGAGGCTCAGTGGAGCAGGCTCAGGGACACTGGAACTGGTGGCCCTAAGTCCCCGTGGGTGGCTGGTGCTTGCTCAGGTCATGTCATGAAGCCAATGCGCACAGCCATTGTCCCACGGTGAGCTTGGGGCTCAAACCCCTCCTGTTCCCCACATGAAGAGCCTGATCTTCCCGGAAGCTGAGCTCAAGTCTTCTGCTCCTGTAGTGGTGAAGAGTGCAGGGGGTGAAGCAGGGATCCAGATCCCGCTGCTGCCACCTCACCATCCTGAGCCCTGCTGGCTGCCCAGGCTCTTCCCTTGGCCAGGGCTTTGGCGCAATGCCACGGGGAAATGCCGGTGCCAGACATCAGCCGTTAACCCAGGCTCTGAACCTGGCAAAAATCCAGTTTGACTGAGCAGGGCTGGTGGGCTGCTGGTGCTGCAGCAGAGGAGGAGTGCCCAGCTGAGCTCTGCATACCCTGAAAGCAGAGATTTCCTTGAGCCCAGCAGTGCAGGACAGCAGGTGCCGTGCTGTTGATGTAATGGGGGCTTGCAGAGGGTATTTATGGCCTGGGCTTCTGCACAGAGCAAATCCTGCTCCCTATTCTTGCAGGCAAGCTGAGAGGAAGAGGCTCAGAGCCTTTTGCAAAGGGCTGGCAGAGCTGGCAGTGCCTCTGAGCCAGAAATTGAGTTTAAATTGTGAAAGCTCACAGGCAGAGAAGCTCTTGCCCTTCAACAGTTGCTAGGCTGAACCCATTCCCGTGATTTGGGTTCATGGGCGAGGCAGGAATTGAAATAAATATGTGAATTATTAGGAGGAGAGCTGCAGGAAAGCAGGTCAGTGCAGACAGAGGTGTTCTGCACCCCTGGGTACAGAGCAGCACCGTGGAGGCCCTGACCATGCCCAGGTTTCTCTCTGGGCTCACAGTTTGGACATCTTCCCTCCAGAAAAATGTGCTCTGCAGTGGGCAGAAGACAAGAGGTGTTGGTGGAGAGATCCATCCTACATCCACACACGCTTTGGGCTCACTGGGCTGCAGAGCCACAGTGCCAGCACCATCCCAGCAAAGCTCACCTGGCACCTTCCCTACCCCGATTTCGGGGCTCCCTTCAGCGCTGGGACTGGCACAGCCCCGGTGGGTGATGTGGGAGCCGAGGTGCCGGTGCCAGCAGCAGGAACAACAGCCCCTTGTCCCGGTGCCCGTGAGCCAAAGATAGGAGCTGCATTGATCCCGCTGGCATCCAGAGCAGCTGGCACCATCAGCCAAGGGACTGGGGATAAACAGCACGTGGGCAGCGGGGCGGGCACAGGGCCACTCTGGCTTCTTGCTGCCCCATTGGGCTCCTCTTCTTCCTCTCCCCTTCCCCCTCCTCCTCAGCAGCGCGCTCAAATCCCTCAGACAGCTACTGGGCACCGCCGAAGGGCCCAGCCCAGGAGTGGGACAATAAAATCCCTGACACCACTGTTCAAGAGGCCTCGGGGGGGTGGAAGGCCAGGCCAGCTGCACGGGTATAAAGCTGTCCCCGCTCCCGGCACGGCACTGCAGCACAGTTGTTTGCCAGGCTCCTCCAGCGCTCTCCAATGGATATCACCATCCACAACCCCCTGATCCGCAGACCTTTCTTCTCTTGGTTGGCACCGAGTCGTATCTTTGACCAGATTTTCGGGGAGCACCTGCCGGAGTCGGAGCTGCTCCCTGTTTCCCCCAGCTTCAGCCCCTTCCTGATGAGATCCCCCATCCTTCGGATGCCCAGTTGGCTAGAGACAGGACTCTCGGAGGTAATCCTTGCTTCTTTGGGCTCTTGGTGGCTGTTGGGGGCACAGCTTGCTGCCTCTGCAGGCCCAGGAGAGCTGAGAGCTTGGAAGATGCTCGTAGGTGTTTTTGTTTTTTGGGGTTTTTTTTTAAGGAAAAAGTCTGGGGAAAAGGGCGCTGTGTTTGTGCCTCTGCACTGTTTGGGATGGAGCCAGTCTGGCCATAGTGATGGGAACAGAGGCAAACCGAGCTCAGTGTGCATGGCAGATCACCACAGGAGCTGGCAGAGGAAAGGAGGAAGTCTGATTTCCCTGATTTCCCTGATTTCCCTGATTTCCCTGATTTCCCTGATTTCCCAGTCTGCTGCAGCACCAAACGTTCAATCCCACTCCCACCTGAGAAGCGAAGAGCACAAGGGCAGTGGGATCCTCGCGTCAGGCAGTGCAGGAGCCCATGGCTGCTGAGGGAACAGGGGCTTATTTTCAACAATCACTGCCCACCAAAGCAGTGTTTTAATACGATTCAGGACCAGAGGATCATGGAGCAGCCGCCTTCTCCCTCCAGGGGCTGAGCCAAGAGGCTTTTGCCTGTCCTGCAAGTCAACAGTCTTATTTACAAGGATCTTAAGGAGCTATTCCAAGCAGAAGGAGTGAAAATATTATTTTAATCCTTGCATAATGTTGATTTAGTGACCTGGGTCTGGCTGCCCAGAGAAGTAGCCATAATAAAGAGTCAGCTTTAAATGAAGAGTCACTTTTAACCAATTCAGGTGGAGAATCTCAGGTCCTGTAGCAATGGGCATTAACACAAGGCCAGCAAGGGACAGAACCACTCAAATCAGATCCCAAAATAAAGGCCAGAGTGTGTGTGTGTAGAGACCAGCTTGAGTCTTGACCTGCTGCATTCTTTTTTAAGCTGAAACCCTCGCCTGCTCTTTCCTGAAGGCACCTCCTGGTTTTGCTCTTTTCTCAAGTCACCTCCTGCTTTTTTGCAGATGCGACTGGATAAGGACAAATTTTATGTGAACCTGGATGTGAAGCATTTCTCCCCTGAGGAGCTGAAGGTGAAGGTGCTCGGGGACATGATCGAGATCCACGGGAAGCACGAGGAGCGCCAGGTACCCCCTGCTTTACCTTCACCCCTGAGGGACTCACTGTGAACTCCCTCACCTCTGGTGATTCCAAAACAGTCCTGTGCTCATCTCAAATATTTGTAATTTTTTTTATTTTTTTATCAAGGTGCTCCGTGCAATCCCGCCCAGCTGATCCCAGACAGGGCAGCAAGAGGCTGGAGGTTTATTGCTGATGTTGCATGAACTGTGAACAGAACTGGAAAATTGTCTGTGAAATGGGCATTTTGGGGCTTCCCCTCTTTCTGGGAACAGGCCAGGAATGCAGGGAGGCGTCCAGTGAGCTAAAAATGGACTGTAATTACCAAGCCACATAATGAGTCAATGCATTGCCCCGTGTGTTACCTTTCCTAGGCCAGTTTCTAACCCTTTAAAGTGGTGCTCTGCTGTCATTCATCCCTCTCCTTGCTGGCTCTGGACACCCGCGTGGACACTGGGCAGGCAGAAATGCAAAGATTTGAAATGCCCAGAGCTGGATGTGACAGTATTTTCCAGTCCCCATCCCCTGTCCCCAAAGCAGCTGTGTCCCTGGAATTGCCACCCCAGGAGCTCCTGGGAGCACAGGGGTCAGTCAGGAAACCCAGTGCTGGTGGGGGGCTGTAATCCCCACACAATTTCTGGAATTACTCTTGGCGAAGAAGCTCATCGAGGTGTGGGATCGGGCACTGAGGGTCCCCAGGGCAGGTCTGGTTGGGATTGGCACCTCGGGAATGCCAGCACAGGCAGGGAAGCCTCTGGCTGGCACAGGGGTCGGGCACAAAGCCTCCCCCTATAAACTCTGTGCACCTGCAGGCACCTGCAGCCCAGGCACTGTCTCACTCTCGTTTTTTAAAACCCTTTTAACTCCCTGGAAAACTTTCCTTTGCGACCCCCACCTTCCCAACAGCATTTAAACAAAAACCCCTCGGTTAAGGCGCGACGGGGCGAATACCCCTAATTAAAAATCCTCTTCTCTTCTCCTCCTTTTTGAGCAGGACGAGCACGGCTTCATCGCCAGGGAGTTCAGCAGGAAATATCGCATCCCGGACGATGTGGACCCGCTGACCATCACGTCGTCGCTGTCGCTGGACGGGGTGCTGACCGTCAGCGCTCCCCGCAAGCAGAGCGACGTCCCCGAGCGCAGCATCCCCATCACCCGTGAGGACAAACCGGCCATCGCAGGCGCCCAGAGGAAATAGGAGCTGCCCCGCTGTCCCCAAAGCCACCCCTGGAGGGCCATTCCAGAGCTCTTTTCCTCCACCAGGTGCTGGCTGTACTGAGTGGCTGCTCGTATTATTTATGCTGAGTAAGTTTACTAACGAATAAAAAACCATGGAGAAGCAGTTTGGATTGGTTTGTTTTGGGAAAGGTGGATGAAAGGTGCGGGGGAACATCATTCCTCAGTGGCAGGCGTGTCCAGGACAGCTTATCTGGGTGTTCAGCAGCGCTTTGCTCATCACACCTCGTGTTCTCTCTCCCTTCAACGCTGCCAGAGGATTTCAGAGTGTTTCACAAGCAACAGGAAAGTTTCTCCCGTGGAGATTAAACTGGTAAAACAGCCCCATGACAATTGAAACCCATCTGAAGTGTGGGTATTTGATAAGAGCTGGCTGGAAGAGAACTGTATCTTAAATCTCCTGAATGATTCATGTAATGGAGAAACATCCAGGGGCTGCAGCCAGCTCGGGTGAAAACTGCAGTAAACACAGATCTACCCAAAGAGAAGGAAAACATCCTGCTCTGATGATGCAAATCACACCCCTTTGAAACTCTGCTGTTAGTGCCCTTCAAACAGTGAGCAGGATCTGATGTCTACAGCAATAATCTGATTTATGCCAGCATTGCTGAATGATACAAACCACTACTAAAGTCCTTTTCAGACACCTTCACCTGCTTAGCACCTCTCTTCAAAGGGGTAGAAAGGAAAGTCTGGATGACTGGAACTCAATTTCTAAAATTCATCTTCAAAAGGGACAGATCTGTTGCACAGATCATCAGACTCAGCCATGACCTGACCTATTTTCTGTGACCTATTTTCCATGACCTGACCTCCTAAGACAAAAGTTCTATTGGCAGGGACCACGGTACACCTCAGCTGAGCAGGGAGGACATCCTTCAGTGCCTGTAGGTGAGAAAAATAAAACGAGCACTCTGTGATGCAGGGTCACTGTCAGACACCCCAAATCCCCCCTCATTTCCAAGCTCTGCCAGTTCCTATTAGCTGGTTCTAATTAGCTCTCCCAGCTAAGGTGTTAATTGGGTTTGTCTGGCCAGGCACAGCCACCTCTGTGCACAAGAACAAACCCCAGACACACACAGAGGTTACAAACAGCACGGATTAAAAAGCAGGAAGAACATTTTCCACTTCCTTTCATGTGTCACGGGTCTTGGTGCTGGAAGGAAATCCCTGCACCACTGGTTCCTGAGGGTTTCTGGTGCTTTTCCTGCTTTTTCCTTCTTGTTCCTTCTCCACCTGGAGGCCTGGAGTGCAGCAGGACTGAGCAGGGCTGCACAAAGGAGGTTCCAGCTCAGGGTGGTGGCCTGGAAATCAATGAGGTTTTGTTCAAATCCTAAAAAAAATCACCATTGAAAGGAAGCAAATGTAAAAGAGTAAGAATTTAGCCAGAAAGTACAACTGAGGGAAATCTTGTTTTTACAGCACAGGGGTTTTGTCAGGCTCAAATCAGAGCCAGAAATGGGAATTTTGAGTGGAAGCTCTCTGGGGATAAACTGGATGAGGTCAGCCAGACAAGAATACTTGAAATGCAAAACCACTCCCTGAGTGACCTGAAATACCTGTTCTGGGGAGGCCCAGGAGCACAGCCCAGCGCAGGGAGAATGACAGAAAACATCTCTGTCCTCTCCAGGCACAAACACCATCGAGAAGCTCCTCACATACAACAGATCATCCCAGCTCTGCACACGTAAAACTCACTCTCTGATGTTTCCCTGTAATCTGAAGCAGGTTGTTTCCAAAGCAGTGAGTGTGCTAAAAAGGAAAACGTGCATTTAGCATGGCTAAATATAAGTTTGGAGAGGTTTTTTTGTAATTACTGGAATGGGGAGGTTGTGTGGTAACTATTTTCTCAGTACCCAACACCTCTCCAGGCCACTTACCCATCATTTAAAATAGACAAAATGATTCTCTCAAGGCCACAGGGATGCAGTGCCCAGCACAGAGCTCACAAATTGTGGCAGTAGGTCTCTGCAATTTACCTTGCATCACCCTGTTGAGGAATTAGGGACCTTCTTATTACACCTTGATTATGTCTGCAATTATCTGACACCAAATGATGCTTCCAGCTCCTTTCCACTGCTTCTCTTCTCTTTTTCTTCTCTTTCTGTCTCTGCTTCTCCCCTTTGGGAATTCAAGCAGCGCAAATATTAACAAAGAGTAAGAATTGCAGGTGCAGGTAAAGGCAGGTACAGGCAAAGATGAGTTCAGAGGAGGCCACCTAACTGATTATAGGGCTGGAACTCTTCTGCTAGGAGGAAATGCTGAGACAATTGGGACTGTTGAGCCTGGAGAGGAGATTTCAGGCTGACTTCATTGTAGCCTTGCAGTACCTGACGGGAGCCCCCAGGAAAGAAGGAGAGAGACTATTCACAAAGGCCTGGAGTGCCGGGCCAAGGGGAATGGCTCGAACCCGACAGAGGGCAGCGTTAGATTGGATATTAATGTGAAATTTTACCCTGTGAGGACGGTGAGGCTGGGGTACAGGTTACCTGGAGAAACTGGGAAGTGGCTGGAAGTGTTTGAGGACGGGGCTTGGAGCAACCTGACCTGGGGCAGTGAAAGTTTTCCCTGCACCAGATCAGCTTTAAGATCCCTCCTTCAAATTCAGTAATTCTGCGAGTCTACGATTCCTTGGCTTTTTACCAGCCTTTTTTTTTTTTTTTTTTTTTTTTTTTTTTTTTTTTTTTTTTTGAACGCAACACCCATTTCCTGTCGCACGGCGGCCGGGAGAGCTCCCGGAATCCCGGAATCCCCGAATTCCCGAATCCCCGTTCCCGCATCGCTCCGGGGATGCCGCCGCGCATCCTTCCCGGGACCCTTTCCACCTCTCCTCGGCCTGGGGCGGCGCAGCGGCTGCCGAGGAGCCCTGGGGGATGCCCGCAGGGACCCGACGCCACCAGCAGTGGCCGCTGACCGAGCCGCACGTCATGAACCAGCGCCGGTGGCTACCGGCGAGCGCTCGGGGCTACGAGCGCTGAGACCATGGGGCCGCCGCTGCGCCGCGTCCTGCTGCTCGGAGAGGGCAATTTCTCCTTCGCCGCGGCTCTGTGCGGGGCTCAGGGCACGAACGTGGTGGCCACTTGCTACGAGAGCGAGGAGGAGGCGGCCGGGCGAGGGGGAGCGGCGCGGAGCATCCGCCGGCTGCGGGACAGCGGTGGGTGCGCACCGGGGACAGCGGGCATGGGCACGGAGCTGCCGCCGAGCGCTTTGCTGTCACCCTCCTGGCATGGCCGGCACCCTGGTGTCACCCGGAGTGGCATCGCTGTCACCCTGGTGTCACCCAAAGTGGCATGGCCGGCACCCTGGTATCACCCAGAGTGGCACTGCTGTCACCCTGGTGTCACCCGGAGTGGCATCGCTGTCACCCTGGTGTCGCCCTCCTGGCATCGCCGGCACCTTGGTGTCACCCGGAGTGGCACTGCTGTCACCCTGGTATCACCCAGAGTGGCATCGCTGTCACCCTGGTGTCACCCGGAGTGGCATCGTTCCCCCTGCTGCTGTGTCCCCTTGGGAGCCCCCCAGGCTCCAGGCGTCTCGGGGTGCCCCAGTTGGATGAATGAAATGCCTTAAAATCTAATCGGGATGGAAGAGTAAGGAAATAGTACCGAAACTACTGGTTTCAACTGTTCTCAGGAGTTCCTGCTGCCTTGAAAGAGAGCAAAGGGCAAAGAGAACCCCACAGGGCTTCCTGGTGTTCTCAGTGCTCCAGGCAGCTCTCACCTACTTAAAAATTCCCACCTTTCTCTTAAATTTTTCCTCCCTGGTAGCCATCAGAGCCTTGTTTTGCGCTTGCTGTTGCAGGAGCCGAGGTTGTGTTCTCCGTGGACTGCACCAAGCTGAAGGAGCACTTTTTACCGGGAGAACGGGAATTTGATCGGATTTATTTCAACTTCCCTCACTGTGGGAGGAAGGCCGGGGTGGTGAAGAACAGGCAGCTCCTCGCCCGCTTTTTCCATAGGTGAGTAAACCAGAAATAATCCTGTGTTAATTAACAGCCGTGGCACAGCTTTTCAGCTGCGTTCCTGATGTTTTTTTTCCGGCGCTGGGGGATCTGGGGGTGTGCTAAGAGCAATTTTCTGGTTACCTGGCTTCTCTTCCAGCTGTGCAGAAGTGCTGGCACAGGAGGGAGAAATCCACGTGGCCCTTTGCAATGGCCAGGGAGGGACTCCTGCGGATCAGCCCAGGAGGGAGTGGCACAACAGCTGGCAAATCGTGGCTGTGGCAGCAGGAGCTGGGTTTATCCTGAGCGACGTTCACCCTTTTAAAGCAGAAACTATCGATGGATACAAATGCACAGGTTACAGGTAACCAGCACGTGCCAAAACTGAAATTCTGATGTTTGTGCTCTTAAAATGCCCCAGCTCTAGGATATTCTTTTAGCATCTTTTTGGCTGGAGAGGAACTCCTTTTAATTTTCCTTCTAATTTTCCTTGACATTTTCCTTTTAATTTTCCTTAAAATAGCTGCAGTTCTTGTTCGTCTCTAAGCAGAATAACCAAGATTAAAATGCAAGCTTCCTGCCAAAGCACCCTCTAAAAATACGACTATCTGAGGATTTCACAGGTCAAAAGCATCCGTTTCAGAACAAATACCAATCTCAGCCTAAAGACAGCAGTTGGTGCTGGCCATCATCTGGTCCTGCCTACTTGAGGCACATTAAATATCAGAAATTATCAGTGACTTTGCTCTGTTTTTGTGTAATTTCAGGAGTCAGGATAAATCCTTCTGTGTAGAGGGTGCTTTGAACCACATTTTCACACGGAGCACAGCACCCCAGTGTTTCACACCTGTGAGCTGCAAGACACAACTGGGAAGCCAAACAGTTTCTTTTCAAGTGCCACAAGTCCTCGTGGATAAAATTAATAGGTGAGGTTTAGAATTATTTTCTTTTTTGGCAGTAGCAGCTCTCCGGTTCTCAGTGGGAATGACAGCAATGGGGTCACATAAATGGATATGGTGAGTGGGAAATCCTTTTTTACCTGGAAATTGCAGTTAATTCTTGATTGTAACCTGCAGACAAACACCACCACCCTGAAAATGTGCAACACCTTTAGTGAAAGACTTGGTTTGGTCAGGTAGTTCCTGGCTTAAGAATGTTTTGGGTAAATTGCTGCACTCAAATTAGGAAGGAAGGAAATCACAGATGGTGTCTGTAATTTGCACTTTTATTTTTCACAGGGGTTTCCTCGAAGCGAATTCAAGTCATCCAGTAAGGACAATAAAGGAGAAGCTCAGTGCAGGGCTCAGCCAAGCTTTTCCACTGCAGAACATCAGCTCCTGCCTTCCTCTGCTCCACCAAGGTCACCCCGATGGTGTTTGCCACTCCAACATCTTCTGGATCACTCTGAGCCCAGGGGAGGCTCCAAGCACTGAGAAAATGTCTCCGGGTCTGGCAGACACAGTTTTGTTTTCCCATTTTGGCCAGGACAAGGATGAGAATGTACAAGAAGGATGCCCAGTTCCAAAGCAGTTTCACCTTAGGCCTTCCCTCCTGCCTCATGCTCAGGCAATAATAAAAAAAGGAGCTTTTTCCCCAGGGATACTTCAGGTTCTTTGTGGGCCAGTTTTTAGGAAATGTCGGATCACTCCCCACTCCATGCCTGTTTTCCATGAAATGCTCGTTGTGCTTGCAGTCAGCAGGGGCACAGAGAACAGCTGTATCCAGATGTTGGTGGATAACATTCAAACCACCATGAATTCTCTTCACCAGGGTGTTTCTGGCATCAAACCCAGCATCAGCCTGCAGGAAGCAACAAGGCTGGGAGCCGAGCTAAATGACTTTGCTGCTTTTGAATGGCAGCTTGGTGAAATTCAGCGTTTCCTCTGCGTGGGGGCAGAGCCAGACCCCTCAGGCTCCTGTGTGGGGGTTATCAGGACAGCTCCTGATGAATTAAAAAGCCATGAGCTGGTTGTTGTGTCGGCCTCGCTGAACCTGGACCTCCTGGCCATGCTGCTGTGTGGTATATCCGACTGGAGAATGCTCTGGACGTTGGACAGGCGCTTCCTCAGGCAGTTTCCTGAGGGAGAGCTGAGGCTTTTCAAGAGTTTTTCCCTCTATCCACCTTCCTACGTGCACGATGTCAGCTTCTGGGTTCCTGACGGGGAGGAGTTCGATGAAGTGGCTTTTCACAGCCTTGCCAGGAGGGTTTCAGGTGAAATGGTCATTTCCATCCAATTAAGGGACAATTTCCAGCAGCCAGGGACAGGACGGAGGAGCCTCTGCTACAGGGTGACTTTCCAGTCCTGTGACAGGGCCTTGGGCTGCCGGCAGGCAGCGGAGATGCAGCTGCACTTTCGGGAGGAAATGCAGCAGCACCTGGGTGTGACCCTGAGGTAGAACATCTCCCGTGGTTTGCAGGGGCTGCAGCAGCTCCTGTGCCAGTTTCTGACCTGGAAAATGTCACCTGCGTGTGGTTGGACCTAACGCTGTGTTCTTGCAGTGCCTGTCACAAGGGCGGGGTGGACTTTGGGCATCTGCACGTGTTGCAGTGTGGGAGTTCTGTCAATGAGGACCAAGTGCTCTCCTGTTCTGTGTGCAATGAAACCTCGTTTTATGAACTGGAGTCTTTCTTTTCTAGGGTCCAGTGAGAGTGGATTAGATCTCTTTACTAATGCAAATTCCTGCTGATGTCCATCCTGAACCTGCCCTACCCAGCCTGAGGCCGTTCCCTCTCCTCTTTTCCCTGTTCCCTGGGATAAGATCCCAAATCCACCCCCCCGCCTGTCCCCTCCTGTCAGGGAGTTGTGCAGAGCCACAAGGTCCCCCCGATCCCCCTTTTCTCCAGGCCGAGCCCCTTTCCAGCTCCCTCAGCCTCTCCTGGGGCTCCAGCCCCTTCCCCAGCTCCGTTCCTTTCCCTGGACACACTCCAGCCCCTCCATATCCTTCCCGTGCTGTCCTTTCCCCATCCCCTGAGCGCAGAGGGTACCAAATAAAGAACATTTTCTGTCTGTGTGTTCCCCATTCCCTCCGTTTCCTGCCCAACACTGGGGGGGTGATGGACCCGTCACTCTGTCACTCCTGTCCCTGTCGCTTTGTCGTTCCTGTCCCTCTGTCACTCCTGTCCCTGTCCCTCTGTCGTTCCTGTCCCTGTCCCTCTGTCGTTCCTGTCCCTCTGTCGTTCCTGTCCCTGTCCCTCTGTCGTTCCTGTCGCTCTGTCGTTCCTGTCCCTCTGTCACTCCTGTCCCTGTCCCTCTGTCGTTCCTGTCCCTCTGTCGTTCCTGTCCCTCTGTCGTTCCTGTCCCTGTCCCTCTGTCGTTCCTGTCGCTCTGTCGTTCCTGTCCCTCTGTCACTCCTGTCCCTGTCCCTCTGTCGTTCCTGTCCCTCTGTCGTTCCTGTCCCTCTGTCGTTCCTGTCCCTGTCCCTCTGTCGTTCCTGTCGCTCTGTCGTTCCTGTCCCTCTGTCACTCCTGTCCCTGTCCCTCTGTCGTTCCTGTCCCTCTGTCGTTCCTGTCGCTCTGTCGTTCCTGTCCCTGTCCCTCTGTCGTTCCTGTCGCTCTGTCGTTCCTGTCGCTGTCCGTGTCTCTCCCCGCCGCCCGAGGGCAGTGCTCTGCCCACACCCGTCATGGCGGCGGTGGCTTCAGCCGCTTTGCCGCAGCTGCTCGGGCCGGGCCGGGGCCCGGGCGGGCGCTGCCTGCCCGTACCCGCCATGGCGGCCAAGGGGGCCCGGCAGCGGCCGCGGGCGGGCGGCGGGGACGCGGCGGGACGGAGAGCCGAGCCCACGGGCAGCGAGGAGCCGAGGAACGAGTGCGTGCAGCCGGCAGCGGAGCGGGGGCTGCCGGGGCTACCGGGGATGGAGCGGGGCTACCGGGATGGAGCGGGGCTACAGGGATGGAGAGGGGCTGCCGGGGATGGAGAGGGGCTACAGGGATGGAGAGGGGCTACCGGGGATGGAGCGGGGCTACCGGGATGGAGGGGGGCTACCGGGGATGGAGAGGGGCTACTGGGGATGGAGAGGGGCTACCGGGATGGAGGGGGGCTACCGGGGATAGAGCGGGGCTACAGGGATGGAGAGGGGCTACCGGGGATGGAGAGGGGCTACCGGGGATGGAGCGGGGCTACCGGGATGGAGGGGGGCTACCGGGGATGGAGAGGGGCTACTGGGGATGGAGAGGGGCTACCGGGATGGAGGGGGGCTACCGGGGATAGAGCGGGGCTACAGGGATGGAGAGGGGCTACCGGGGATGGAGAGGGGCTACCGGGGATGGAGAGGGGCTGCCGGGGATGGAGAGGGGCTACCGGGGATGGAGAGGGGCTACTGGGGATGGAGAGGGGCTACCGGGAATGGAGAGGGGCTACCGGGGATGGAGAGGGGCTACCGGGGATGGAGAGGGGCTACTGGGGATGGAGAGGGGCTACAGGGATGGAGAGTGGCAACTGGGGATGGAGAGGGGCCACCGGGGATGGAGCGGGGGCTACCGAGGCTACCGGGGCCGGAGCATCCCCCGGGGGCCGCTGTGGGCCGGGGGCCAGCCCTGAGCCCCCCTTTCGAGGGCAGCATCCCCTGCCCTAACGCCACACTCAGCCCTTGGCTCACCCTGGGAGCTGCGATCTCCTTGCTGAGCCTTCCTGCTGCGTGTTTTTATTTTTATTTATTTATTTTGTCCTCCTTTGGATTAGATCATCCGGGAGCAAAGCAGGGCACGTCTGGGCTCCTGAAGGATCAACAGCTTTCAAGTGTCTCATCTCGGCCAGGTTCTGTGCAGCTCTGCTCAGCAACATCTCGGATTGTGATGAGACCTTCAACTACTGGGAACCCGTGAGTCCCTTCCTGCCCTTGGGATTGCCAGTCTGTAATTTGTAATTAATTTGTAACTTGTACCTGGCCTGTGCAAATCCCCATTTACTCAGGACCTTGCGCTCTCTGTTTCAATTTCCATTTGGCTTGTATAAATGTAGATTTATTTAGAACCTTGTGCTGGTCCCTCTGTTTCAACGAGAGTTCTTTTGCTCTGGGATTCAGAAGTGGGGAGTGGAAAACCTTTTGCTCTGTGTGTTGCATTAATTAATTTATTAATGAATTAATTTGATCTCTGTTGTAGACACACTACCTCATTTATGGGAAGGGGTTTCAGACATGGGAGTACTCTCCAGCCTACGCCATCCGCTCCTATGCTTACCTGTGGCTCCATGCCTTGCCAGCCTGGTTCCATGCCAGGGTTCTGCAAACCAACAAGGTGAATAAATCACGTGTGGGGGAGCTGCTTTTGTGAGGGAGAAACGTGCCTTTAGTGTGTGTGAAACAGCTGTCCTGTTTGTGTTGGAATTGACTCCGTAGTTATAAAACACTGGTTTGTTGACAAACACTGACCTCCCCGTAAGGATTTCCAAGGGTTTGTGGGTTTCCCTGATGCTTTACAAGCCCGTTTTGTGTCCTGTGCCTCATTCAGACTCTGGCTGTGTCTGCTAGGTTCTCATCTTCTATTTCCTGCGATGCTTCCTGGCCTTCCTGAGCTGCATTTGTGAACTCTACTTCTACAAGTGAGTGTCAGAGTCTGTCTGCAGGGGATGTTTGGGAGCAGTGTGGGTGACATCTGCAGTTACTGCCACAGGAAATAGCCTTTGAAGCTCGTGTGTAGATGAGAAAATACATGTTCTTGTAATAACTCAATGAGATGTTGATCAGAATGCCACAATTAGGACAAAATTGTACTCCCAGATCTGCCACCCACACCTCTACTCCAGCATTTTGTTGACTTCACTCATTTTGTCACTGCTGGCAGCAAGCAGGGTGGGAGTGTTGAAGACTGAGGAGAGTCTGGTGCTGTGTTTGCTTATCACAGTGAATTTGACTGGAACACATTGATTGCTGCTGTCTGTAATCTCTGCCCGTGCTGTTTACATCCACTAAAATCAGTAGCCCTAACATGCAATTATCTTGTCTAAACTGGATTTTTATTTTTACCTGCTGCCTCTCGATTCCTGATTTTCAAACCACTGCCTTGCATGACTTTTTTGTTTGTGTGGGTCAAGGAGACGAACTGTGGCTTTTTTTGCATGATGGGGTTTTGTGAGAGGTGAGGACTGTGGATGGACTGATGTGTGCAGCAGTGCAGCCACAGCCTCTGAGATTTGCACAGGCACAACTGGGAGAAGCCAGGCCCCCATCCAGACTGGTGTAACTCGTGGTCTGAAATGCAGCAGCTGAATGTTGGACATCCCCCAGCTCAGAGCTCTCAGGCTGCTCCATGGATTGTTTGTGGTTTGCATGCCTTGGGTGCTGCTGTTTTTTGCCCTGGGGCTGTTTTGTGGTACCTGTTTCTCTGCTGCTTCCCCAGGGCTGTGTGCAAGAAGTTTGGGCTGCACGTGAGCAGGCTGATGTTGGCCTTCCTAGTGCTCAGCACGGGGATGTTCTGTGCTTCTGCAGGTGAGTTGGCTTGGCCCTGGCACTAACAATGACCAAACACAGGTCCAGAGGGAGGAAGATCACATCTCCAGGGTGCTCTTTCTTGTATTCTCATTGCAGAATAAAGGTTGATTCAGATTTTGTTCTCTGTGTCACAACTTCCAGGCCTGTTTCTGTTGCTGCCTCCTGTTTTATTTAATATCGCTGTGCCTTTTAAACACTCTTGGCCTGCCATCCTTGGACCTCTTTAGTTCTAAGGCTGATATTTGACACTTTACCTTTGTGTGCTGTCCCCTTTGGCTGGTTATACCTGTTTTCCCAGGCACTGCAAGACTTGTGTCAAGCACTTGCTGCAGGTTTTGGGGGAAGCTGTGCTGACCTTTCATCCCCTTGTGTTGCAGCTTTCCTCCCCAGCAGTTTCTGCATGTACACCACGGTGGTGGCCATGACAGGCTGGTACATGGACAAGACCTCGGTGGCAGTGCTGGGGGTGGCTGCTGGAGCCCTGCTGGGCTGGCCCTTCAGTGCAGCTCTGGGGTAAGGAGGAGTTTCTGGCCCTTTTTCAGGTGGTTTTCACCTGGCTGGGGAGAATGGGGCGGAGGAGAAAACCAGCAGGGACTGAGCTGCCAGCTTAGCCCAGGGTCATTGCTACAGGCTGCTTGGGTTTTGAACGGCTTAGGCTGGGAAAATTTCCTGGCATTAATATGAGTAAAACCTGAGCTAGATGATGAATCTGGAGTAGAAGCAGAGGCCAGTGAAGTTCTGGTTCTTTCTCGTGCTTTGAAAGGGCAGCAGAGCCTGCAGTGGGGTTCTCAAAACCTCCAGTTGACAGCTGGTCTCTCTTTCAGGCTTCCAATTGCCTTTGACCTGTTGATCCTGAAGAAGAGGTGGAAAAGTTTCCTGAACTGGTGCGTGGTGTCCTTGATCCTGTTTTTGGTGAGTGCCTGCAGCAGCACAGAGGGAATGGATGGCAATAGAAGGGATGAGTTCCTTTAGGAAAATCAGCTGGAGCTAAAACCTGCTTTCTTCAGGTGCCCTTGGTGGTGGTGGACAGCTATTACTACGGGAAGCTGGTGGTGGCACCTCTCAACATCGTTTTGTACAATGTCTTCACCCCCCACGGCCCTGATCTCTACGGTGAGTTTGGGATAACGAGCCAGGGAGGGAGCCCGAGGTTTTCTGGCCATGCTTTTTGTGACAGCAGCCTGCCAGCTCCAAAGGCTGCAGCTGCTGCTTCCGGACACGGGATGTCTCTGTCGAGCTGGCTGTGCTGCTTTTGTTCACTTCCCGCTCCTGTGAAGCTGCCAGGGGGTGTCTCACCGTCCGTGCACAAGTGGCCTGTGTGTGTTTGTCAGCTTGAGTCTTGTTCCTGGCTGCCCTTCCTCACAGAACTTCGGGACAGTGAGGAGTGGTGCAGAATCCATTCTTCTTCCTGTCCATATCCTGCACTTCTAGAGCTGAACAGCTGGAAATGAATTTCTAGCAGGGCTTCAGAGGGGCTGGCAGAGAGCACAGGATCCCTGCAGCATCTCTGGGGCCGGTTTGAGGCCAGAGGAGCTGCTCGGGAGGGACTCGGCCGTGGTGAGCAGCAGCAAGGCTTGCTCTGGTGTTGCTGGTTCAGTCCAGGGGCTGTTTGGGTGGTGCTGAGTGCTGATTTGTCACTTGTGCCGTGGCACAGCAGGACAGCAGCTGCTCTGCCACGCTCTTGGCCTCTGCGGGAAGGCTCTGAAGTGTGGAGCTGGGAATTTTCTGTAAGCAAACTCCAGGCTCTGTCTCTGATAGGTTTTGGCAGGGGCTTGTGCTTGACCTTTTCCACACTGGTGCATGAGTTGTTTCCAGAAGCCTCCAGGGACCAATCTGTCCTGAAGAGTTTTATTCACAGTGACATTCACACAACATCCTGGGGCTAGTAACAGAGCCTGCCTGGAATTGCTCTTGAATGCAGTGTGGCCAGGACAACGCTGTGTGTTTAGAGAGCTTCAAAACACTGGGGAAAAATAACACTACCAGGGGAGATGAAAGGCTGGCCAATCCCTCTTGGCTCTGGAAGCTGGGATTTCCCAACGTTCACATGATGGGGGCAGAGTCATCAACTCAGATCATCCCCAGTGTAAGCACCACAGTATTTTGGAGACAAAGTTCAGTCAGGTTTTTTTTTTTTTTTTCTTCTGTCTTTAGCAATACACTCCCTCTACATAAATGTTGTCTGGGCAATTAATATTTCCCTGGAGTGATTAAGTTTCTACAGCCAAGGGAAAATTGCTGCTAAGAGTATATCCCTTATTCTGAGCCCTTGGGGCATTTTTGTGTGCTTAATATTCTAAGAAGTCACAATTATGTGACCAGAGTTTTGTCCCGCTTTGGGAAGCTTTATACAGCTTGGGTGGAACGTGCTGGAGCTGTTCATGTGACACCTTTCTCTGTGGAGCCCTGATTCTTGAACGGAGTGACAATAAATGAAATGCAGTGAGCAGACTGTTCATTGTAGCAGCACTGAATCAGAACGAGGGCTGTGACTCACGACCGAATTATTGCAGTTTTGTTACTGCTTGCCAGCTGCAGTCCCTGCACTCAGGCTTCAGCCCAGGGTGGGGTTCCTTATCTTAAACCTCTTTTACACCTCCCCTGCTCTGGCCTGAGCTGCCCTCACCGTTCCTGTGCTCAAGGTGCAGCGTGGCTGAATTTGATTCACTCCTGGAATTCGATTCACAACTGGAATTGCTCCCAGGGCCATTCCAGACCTCAGAGTTCAAAGCATTTCCTCACTCGGGGTCTGACAGTGCTCCCAGCTGCTTCTCCCTGTGGAAGGCCCATGCCAGGAGCTGCCTGGCTGTTCCTCTCCCACTGCTTTCACCAGTCTGTCTCCTGTATCCCACACCTGCCCAGCTCTGGGATGTGCATCCTTGCAGGGAGCTCCATGTGCTCTGCTGCTCTGGAAGCACATTCCCATTAACTGAGCATGGAGAGTTCTCCAGTGTCCCCCCCTGCTGCAGAGATGTTGTTCTGGGCCAGGACTTCTGGCATGCAGTGGGGTCATTCCTTTCTGAGGCTGCAGTTCTGCCGTGTGGATAACAGGAATAAAACCCCTTTTGCCCTGGGAGCCTTTCAGCCTGAGTGCCTCTGAATGGCTGCATCACCAGTGAGCCAGCCTGCTGCTTTTCACCTGCTGTGCACTGTTCTCTTTTTTTTCCCCCATTTTAAATTTTTTTTAGCTTCTCACAGAGAAGAAAATCCCTCATTGCAGAAGGAGGGGAGGCTCCAGTGCTTGTTTTTTATGGGCAATTCAGTCCCACTGCAAAAAAAAAGTGAGTGAGCAGCCTTTTTTTTTTTTTTTTTTTTTTTGTTACAGCTGTGCTTCCGAGCAGCTGATCTGTTTATTAGAAGTATTATCTGGGCTGTATTTGGATTGTGGAGGAGTTGTGTTTCACAGTGTCCTTCACTCCTGACTCCCAGGCTGCCCAATCAGAAACCAGAGCAGAGAGAGGTGAATTCAGGGTGAATTTCCTTTGCTTTCCACTGCAGCCAGAAAGGTGACAGGATGATCCCTGGAATTATCCTTTAAAGATGTAGAACTTACTTCTAGAATTGCTGTTAGCTTTCACTGCTAATAACTCAGGGTTTCCTCTATAAACCCAAGCTGCTTGGCCAAGCAGTGACTCTAGTGCCATGTTTGTGACATTCCCAGTTCAGCTTCTCCCCCTTTTCTTTTTTTTTTTTTTTAGCTGTAGGAGCTGCAGAGCTTTTGGGTTTTCCTTGCTGCTATTCAGTTGTCTGATGAATTTCAACACGGACCCAATTTGAGTGGCTCTGATTGCAGGAAATTGCTGTGGCATGTGACACATGTCACAACAGTGCAGTGATTAAAGCCCCCGCGTGTCATTTACTGGCTGATTGAGCTAATCACGCTGAGAGAGTGGGAAATGTGTGGAGAGGAACTGGCATTCCTTATTGTTAAGGGCTTCAAGCGTCCTGAATTAAGAGTCTAAATAAATGACAGTTGGACTGGAGTTTCTTTCAGTTTACATCCTCCAGAGCTTGCAGACAGTTCCTAAGTGTGGAGGCAGAGCTGCCTCGCTCATATTTGTGTCAGAACTGGCTGAATTTGGGACATTTAAATAGTGCTGAGTCTGAGGAGGCACCAAAGCCAGCGTTTAGTGGCTGAGTCTTTGTTGGGGTGAAGTGGGAATCCAAACTCCTTTCCTTCTTAACCCTTTTTGGTACATTTGCTGTTCTTGCCAACCCAGAGTGAACATCCTCACTCCAGAATTCGATGACATTGTGTGGTTTTGTGTTATTCCTGTGCAGTTAGAAAGAAAGAATGAATGAATTTGGGGTCAAGTTTCCCAGTTCTGCAAGTTTCCACTTCTGCTTCCTTTGCTGTCCTTGTGAGTGCAAAGGTGAGCTCTGTGTCACAGAATCCTGCCTGTTGGAGTAGTGTGGGATCACGAGCAGCAGATGTAATACTGACTGTTCATCCCCAGTGGAAAAACAAGGTGAAAAATAATTTCTGAGCAGGAAGACAATGAAGTTTCTTGGGCAGGTGTGTATGAGATACTCTGGTGGGCTGTGTCAGACCAAAGCTGCTGTTCCATCCATTCATGCTTGTGTTTCAAACCTTTTTTTTTTTTTTTAATTTTTTTTTCTCACCCTTTAGGTACAGAACCCTGGTACTTCTATTTCATCAATGGCTTTCTGAATTTCAATGTGGTTTTTGTGCTGGCCCTGCTCGTGCTGCCCCTGACCTGTCTGATGGAATGCCTGCTGCAGAAATTCCGTGGTGAGTGCAGAGTAGCTGGCAGAGTTTGCCTGCCAAAGAGCAGCTTTTCTTTACTGGCAGTGGAACTGGGAGCAGTGAAGGTCTCTGGAGCACCAGGAAAGTTCCTGGAGCTCATTACAATTCAGGATTGTTCCTTGCCTCCACCTCAAGAGGAAAAATGCTTTTTAAAAAGCAAGCCTGGCAAGGTGTGTGGTTCCTAAGCTTCATCCTGACATTTTATGCATCAGGAATGGTGCAGTCAATAATCCTCAAGGGGGGAAAAAGCTGTTCCTGGTGTTGTTCCCATCTTGTCTGCAGCTGGAAAAAACCTTTTGGGATTGAAGCTGGCCTGCTCTGTGCACTGTGGACTTTTCAGCTGCCAGGACTGAGCCCTTTCAGGCTCCCCTTGCTCTGGGAAGTATCCCTATGGGTTAAAGAGAGAGAGTTAAAAAAAAAAAAGGAGGAACCAGAATATTCCCTACTTCACACTGGACTTTTTCTTGAATAAAAATGACATCAGTTTGAGCACATGACACTTGTAAGTGACTCCAGAGGGGAAGTGTAAATCCTTCTCTGCTGTTTTCCTGAGGAAAATCCATCAAGGCTCAGCAGCAGCCTCCAGATTCATCAGTCCAGTCAGTGCTTTGCTCTCTCTGTTTTGTTTTTTTTTTAAACTGAATACAACAACCAGAAACACAATCCTCGATGAAAATGCACGTTAAAGGATGTTTGCTTATGTCTTTTCCTTGGCTGTGAGTGACAAACTGAGAAAGCAGTAAAAGCTCAGTGGGAGCTCCTGTAAATGCAGGATTTCCTGCTGTTCCCTTGGTGTTCTTGCACTCACCAGCAGGAGCGACTCTGCCAAGGGCTTTGTTCTTATTGTCTGTGAAATGCCGCTGGCTTAATTGCTTAACTCTGCTGTTGGGAGCAGCAAAGGGGTAGGAAAAGGACTGGAAATTGTTCAGGCAGCGTGGAACCCTCCTCAGCGTGTCTGAAATTCAGGGTAATTGTTGTTATTTTTGAATCAGCTATTTCCTCTGTTAAGCAGAAGGTGCATGAGAGAGCTCTCCTGGTGTTATTTTTGTAATGAGGCAGTGAAGGTTGGGCAAACTTCAGGCTCTGAACAAGCACTGGGAAGGGGAAGGGAGATCCTGAGGAGGCTCTTTCTGATCTTGGTGTGTACAGTGGCCAGCAGGAAGCCCAGCACTCCTGTCTGCCTGTTCAGAGCTGGCAGCTCTCCATGGGCTTTGTGTCTTGTTGCATGCAGGAACACTGATTTTCTGCTTTTGGCTTTTCCTAAGGCAGTCGGAATGGTCAGAGTTGTAGGAAAGTGCAGGAATCCTCTGAGGAAAATGCCCTGCTGGCTGGCTGGGTGTGTTACCTGGGTTTTAGCAGCAGGGCTGCTCGGAGCAGGGCGTGTTTGGGTCCCCACAGTGGGCTCTGGGTGTCACAGAGGATTGTGCAAGAGGAGGAATTCTTGCATTACTCCTTTGCTGACGTTTTGTTTCTTCCAGTTCAGAATCTGGGCCGTCCCTACTGGCTGACCCTGGCTCCCATGTACATCTGGATCCTTATTTTCTTCAGCCAGCCCCACAAAGAAGAGAGATTTCTCTTCCCCATCTATCCTCTTATCTGTCTCTCTGGTGCTGTGGCTCTCTCTGCCCTTCAGGTAAATTCTAGTGATTTTTAACAAATAGCTGAGAATATTTCCCAGCTATTATTTATTACTATTAAGCAATTTTCCAGCTATTGTTTATTACTATTATTATTATTATTGTTATTATTGTTATTATTATTATATAACAACTTTGAGTTGTTCTCCAATCCCAAGTGGGAATTCCTGGGCTTGAGATGCTGTAATGCCAGCACCACGCAAGACCCAAGAGATTGTGTGAGGGTTCAGTAACCTGCTGGTGGAATTGTGCCTCCTTGGCTGCTCAGCTTTAAGGGCAGGAATGTGGGTGTGTAGGAAATGCATTTTGATGTGTTCTAGAAGGAATCCCTCACTCTGGCTTGAAAAAAAAGCAAAGGGATCTCGTTGAAATGTTGGGAAATTGCACTGAACACTTGGAAGAGCCAAAAACTGGATGTTTAGTAAACATCACTTGAACCACTTCACAGAGCAAAGCACTAATACAGACTGATATAAACCTTCCCAAAGCTCACAATTATTCATCTCCTGCTGTTCAGAAGGCTCAGGAATGCAGCCAGGAGTCCCTGCTGGAGCCTGTTCCAGCTGCTTGGCCTCATCCTGCTGCTCTCTGTCCTGCTGTGCAGCACTGCTGGGATTCCTGCCCACCCCTCACTGCCTCATCCTGCCCTTGCTCAGGTGCTGTTCTCACTCTGGATCTCCATTCATCCCCGATGAGTTCCAGTCCTTGCCTCCACACAGGATCTGGCTCTGGGATGTCACCAGTTTTATAGCTCTGAATGAGAATTCCTCTGTGCTCCCAGAGCATCACAGAGCAATGCTAATTTATTTTTATTTTAAATATGGCTTTAGGAAAGCTTCATGTACATTTCTTGCATATTTTACCACTTGTTTGATGACATTTTGCCCAGTATGGAGCATCCAGCTGAGAATGTGGAAGTGATTGCCCACCAGCAGGACAAGCTTGTCACTCTCCCCCTCCAAACCATGTGGATTTGGTTGTTACGAGAAAAATACAAACAGGACAAGAGAAACAGAAAGCAGCTGAGGGTAGGGAGTGAATAACCACTCCTGCAGAACAGGAGGGAGGGACCAGGCCAAGGACTGGATGTGTTTCCTCCTGGCTATTCCCAGAAAGGCTTTTATTTGGGAAAAAAAAAAAAAAAAAAAAAAAAAAAACAAAACAAAAACAAAAACAAACACTTTTCTTTCACTTATTTTCCCTTTATGAATTTTTCCTTTATCAGTTGCAGAGTGACTTGCATGCAGAATGTGCTCTGTGTTCTTTTATCCACTTCAAAGCTGTGGTTTGTGCAGGCAGGGTAAACAAGCAGAGGTAACTCTGGAAATCTGGGTCATGGAGCTTGTGTTAGGCAGGAATTCAGTCCAGCATGGAAAATCAGGTGAGTCTGTGCAGGGAACTTTCACTTGCCCCTGGATCACCTGGGAGCAACCAAGCTGCAGCCCTTGAGAGAGCACTTTAGGTGCAGAGGCCTTCCTAGATAATAGAGCTGAAAACTTCTTGAAATACCCCAAATTATCACTTCAATATGTCTAAACCCTAAAAGTTTCTGTGCATTTTTATGAATGAATTTTATGAATTTTAAAAATACCCAAAGATCTGGTGGGGGGATGCACTTTTGTAAAACCTTTATGAGAAAAAAAAAAAAAAAAAATTTTGCTCAACAGATCAGAGTTGGAGTAACTTCATATTGTCTCTTTTTTTTTTTTTCCCCTAATCTCTTCCCTGAGAAATGTTACCACTTCATCTTCCAGCGCTACCGCCTGGAGCACTACACAGTGTCCTCCAACTGGCTGGCCCTGGGGACTGTCCTCCTCTTTGGCCTTTTGTCCCTGTCACGTTCTGTTGCCTTATTCAAAGGTTGGTATTTCAGATTTGCCCTCTGCTCTCCTGGCTCTTGGGCTCAGAACCTGCAGAAGTTGTGCTGCTTTGTGGAAATCAGGAGCCTCGAGGAGCTTGGATGTTGTTGCTGCAGGGGAAGGAATAAGTTCTGATGGTCGCCGTTAATTAATTGTTAATTATGCATTCGTGTGTATATATGTGTGAATGGATCACCAGAATGACATGGCTTGAAAATCCTCTTCACCTCGCACCAGCACAGCTGCACTGATCTAAAACCTGCCTGGTATTAAAGCAGATGCTTCAGCTTTCAGATAGATGATCCCACCTGGAGAGGCATTTTCCTGTGTAAAGCTTGATTTAGGTGCATGAGTCCTTAGTGGAGATGGGTTGGACGTTCCTGGGATCAGAGCCTTCCCACCTTATCAGTATTTCTGGGGGGTTTTGGTGGCCATTGACAGCCAGGACAGGGGAATGTGAAGAAAATTGATAGGGTAAGAGGGGAAGCTTTGAATCAACCACTTCTTAGCATAGACCAGTTCATTTGTTCAATGAGCTGCCAGTTAAAAATGTATGCACGAAACAGTTGCTGTAGGCTTTCATTAAACACCCCTCTTAATTGAATCTTCATGATGATTTCCTGCCTTCCACAGGCTACCACGGGCCCCTGGACCTGTACCCGGAATTCCACAGGATTGCCACAGACCCCAGCATCCACACGGTGCCAGAGGGGAGGCCAGTCAATGTCTGTGTGGGAAAGGAGTGGCACAGGTTCCCCAGCAGCTTCCTCCTGCCAGACAGGTGAGTTCTTGCCTCACCTGGGTGAGATGGGTGGCGAGGGGCACGGTGAGGATGGATGTGCCAGCCTGGCACATCCTGGCCTGGATCAGCAATTCTGTGGCCAGCAGGAGCAGGGAGCTCCTTCTTCCCCTGTACCTGGCACAGGTGAGGCCACACCCTGAGTGCTGTATCCAGGTCTGGCCCCTCGGTTTAGGAAGGATTTTGAGATGCTCAGATGTTGTACTGGTTTGAACAGCAAAACCAGTGAGACTTCAAGTCAGTAATACAATTTTTAATAGGGAAGAGGAAAAAAAAGAAAAGAAAAAACAAAATACATGCAATAATAAAAATAAAACCACTGACAGAGTCAGAATACAACCTGATACCCTGTCAGTCAGGGGGCTGGTGCAGTTTCCTCCAAAGGCTCCAGCGATGATGGATAAAAACCTGGTTCTTCCTCTGGAATCCAGTGGAAAAAGGCTGCCTTTGGCGTTCTAAACCTCAGTTTTTATCTAGGTAGGAAAGGCTTGGCTCGTCCTCCTGGCTGGAGCATCTCCCAATGGGATGATGGAATCTTATCAGTTATACAGTGGGACTCAATGGCCCATTAACAGAAGATACTCCCCACAGAGATAAGGATGATCACCCTTATCAGTGATGGCCCATCAACAGGAGACATTTCCCACAGAGATAAGGATGATCACCCTTATCAGTGATGGGCCGTGAACAGGAGACATTTCCCCAGAGATAAGGATGATCACCCTTATCAGTGATGGCCCATTAACAGGAGACATTTCCCACAGAGATAAGGATGATCACCCTTATCAGTGATGGCCCATTAACAGGAGACATTTCCCACAGAGATAAGGATGATCACCCTTATCAGTGATGGCCCATTAACAGGAGACATTTCCCACAGAGATAAGGATGATCACCCTTATCAGTGATGGCCCATCAACAGGAGACATTTCCCACAGAGATAAGGATGATCACCCTTATCAGTGATGGCCCATTAACAGAAGATACTTCCCACAGAGATAAGGATGATCACCCTTATCAGTGATGGCCCATTAACAGGAGACATTTCCCACAGAGATAAGGATGATCACCCTTATCAGTGATGGCCCATTAACAGGAGACATTTCCCACAGAGATAAGGATGATCACCCTTCTCAGATGGTAGTAGAAGATGTATGTTGTATTGTAAACCAGGACAGATGTGTCCAGAGAAGGGCAGCGAGGATGGTGAATGGTCTGGGACATGTGAGGAGCAGCTGAGGGAGCTGGGGTGGTTTAGCTTGGAGAAGAGAAGGGGTGACCTTGGCAACCTCTCTAACTCCTGAAAGAGGGCTGGAGCACGTGGGGGTCGGTCTCTTCTCCAGCAACAGAAGAGGACAAGCTCTACAGCTGTACCAGGGGAGGTTCAGGCTGGACACTGGAAAAAATTCTTCACAGAAAGGGTGGTTTGGGCACTGGAATAGGCTTCCCAGGGAGCTTCTCTGGACCTTGCTGTCCCCAGCAGTGCCATGAACAGGGTCAAAGTATCCAGAGAAAGCATCCTGCAGGTTTTTCATTGCCACATTGGCCACAAGTTCCTGGGAGTCTGTGGTGCACCTGGGAATGATGTCCTTGCTTCTGGTTTTGGTGTTGTCCACACCAAATGTTCTCCCTGTTGCCTGCAGCTGGCAGCTGCAGTTCATCCTGTCGGAATTCCGGGGCCAGCTGCCCAAACCCTTTGGCAAGGGGCCCATGGCCACCAGGATCGTTCCCACGGACATGAACGACCAGAACAAGGAGGAGCCATCTCGATATGTAAGGATTTATTCCTGCTTTCTTCCCCTTACCTCGCTGGATAATTTAAATGAACGCAATAGCTCTGAGTGCATCTCCTCATTTCTGTTTCCTGGGGAGTTCCAAACCAAAAATGGTCCCTCTGCAGCACTTGGAAATCTCCCCAGACTGGTGAATGGTTTGCCTTTCATCTGCCAGTTTGAAGACATAATGATAATAAAAGAAGCAGCAGAAGTAAGAACTCCTGATTATTGCAGTTTTGGGTTTAGTGTAGTGTGTTAATGTGATCACAGGAATGAGTAATTTGAAGTCCCACACAGAAAATATTTGTCACTGAGCAGGAATTGAAAATTTCCTCTTTTATTTCTTCTAAAATATAAAACTATTCATCCATCTTTTCCACTGAGGAGGAGGAGGAGGAACTTAATTTGGAACTTAATTGCATTAGTGGGAATCTGCTGAGATAATGTATATTGATATTATTGATTTATTTTCCCAAACTAAGCAAAACCAGTGCACAGATAGGACTGTTCTAAAATTATTGCTAGCTAGCACGTTTGAAATTACTAACAGGTTCAATCTTGGCAGTCTTCTGGGTTAAAATTCTTATTTTGAGGCTCATTATGCAGCTTCTGGAAATGGGGAGGAGGCGTGTTCCCACCTGAGAGGAGCTGTCTGCTGCAGTGCATTTAATTTATGAAATCTTTAACTGGGGGTATTTTTAGCACAGACAGCTGGCTGCTGCACAGCCTGTGACTAATAGAGCAAAACACACTTTTGTTTCATGCTTGTTCCTTAATGTCACCCTGCAACTTTGTTATTTCTCATGCAAGCTCAAGGGCCTGGGATTTCAGAAATCAGAAATTAAAACAGGGGCTTAAAACTCTTGCTTTTGACCTGCTAATTGCACCAAGAGATCAAGATTTCCCCCCCTAATTTAGTGAGTGCAAACAGATTCAGATTTTTTTAAAAGTAGAATCATAATTAGCAGGAACTGGACAGGACTATGAGAGGGAATAAATCTAAATAGCACGAGGCTGTTGGTCATTTAAAGGGGAGCAAGGAAATGGTTCAGGGGGATTATCTGAGCCATGGATAAAGCCAATTAATGGCTGTAGATCTCACTGCTTCAGGTGTAAGTATCCATTACTGCTCTGCTTGGAAATGGAAGAGGGAACCTCAGGGTTCCTGTTGCCATGAGACACTGGGGAAGGAGTGATTTAATCTTATTTTGCAATCTCTCTTTCCTTAATCGCATTGAGCAGCACTTACCTTGCACTTGCCCCGCTGGGGAGGTGCATTTGTCTCTGGAAGTGCCAAGACAGAAATAAGGAATATTATTTCTTACCAAGATAAATCCAAGCAGAACCAGCAGATTAGGCCTGAAAGCTGTGAACAGCAGCTGCCTGCAGAAAAAAATTGGGATTTGGAGCACTTTGTCCTCACTTCTAACACCATGCAGAGCCCAGATGTGCCCTTAGCTGCAGCTCAGGGCTCTTCCCACTCCTGTCAGTCAGGATGGGATCCAGTTCTGCTCTCCTCCACTTGGCAGAACAGTGGCATCAAATAAAGAAAATGTGGGAGGAGGAAAAGGAAAGGGGAACAGAAGAGGAGAGGATGTAGTTGAGAAATCCCTCTCAGCCTTGTTCACTAAGACTCATTCCTGTCTTTCATTTCAAGCTCTGTGCGTCACCCAAGTCTTGTGTAAATCCCAAATCAATGCAGAGGTGCCCTGCTGGACCTCTGAGCAGGAGGAATATTATCCTTGCCTTCATTGTAACTTGGGAAAATACGAGGGAAACAAGGCTTGCACCTGGAATTTGAGGTCCCAGCCCTTTTGGGGCAGCATTTTGGGTGAGACAAGTGAGGTCCTTGAGGCAGCAACTTGTCTTTGAATGATTCTACATCACTTCCAGAAAAACTGGGTTGCTGGTTTGGGAATCCTTCTGCTAATGAGCCAGAACCTCTCCCAGGGCCTGGAATGTTCCTCTCACACAGAGCAAGAAGTGGATTCAGCATCCTCAGCTGCGTTTCCTGTGGTGTCATTTCATTTGCCACTGGGTAGTGATACCACAGAGCCATCTGCTATCCACCTAATTAAATTGTTTTCAGCCTAAATTGTTACATTAAACCCCAAAGGTGCTTCCAAAAAGGGATCTCAAGCATGGCCAGGGAAGTTGGCAGAAAAATTCTGTGGGAGAGGGAACTGAAATCCCTCAAGGAAGAGTTTGAGGGAGTAGGGCAGGAATAGACAGAATTCCCAGCAGGTTTCATAATGGATTCCCCCACAAAGGTTTTGCTTGAAACCATTTAAATTCTACTACCTGTGTCCTGCACGAAGCATTTCCTGCTGCTAGGAATGGGAGCCTCTTTTCATTGCTGTGAATGAGCACAGGCTGCCAGAGGCACAGGAAATAAACCCCAGCAATGCCTGTGTGCCTGCAGGTTGACATCTCCAAATGCCACTACCTGGTGGATTTGGACACAGCAGCAGAGACCCCGAGGGAGCCAAGGTACTCCTCCAGCAAAGAAGAGTGGGTGACCATTGCCTACAAACCATTCCTTGATGCTTCCAGGTAGGATTTGCACTTTGGACAGAGAGGGATGGGGGCTGGCAGTCTGTGATTTGCAGAAGTGGACAGGGAGGAGAGATCCGTGGGCAAATGCCAGCTTGAAGTTCAGTTTCCAGCAGAGTGGAGCCTTTGTCAAACTCCTGCTTGCAAAATTTATGACCCAGGTTGCTTTAGAGGGGGAAATTCTGGGAGGAGGGTGGTGAGAGGGAGTATTTTTATAAAGAAATAAATGGTTTCTTTATAAAGCTTCCTGCTGAAGCAATGTTTTTTGGGGTTGCTTTCCAAAGAAATGAGGTGGATGTCACCTCCTCCCAGGAGACTTCTCACTCTGTTTTGTCCCAGCCAAATTCAAGACAGGTATAAATCATCAGAGGGGACGAGCTCTGAAAAATGTTACGAAAGCTGCAGAGAGAGGAGGCAGTCAGCAGAGCAGCACCTTTATCAGGCACCAGAAAATCCCTGGAGATTATGGAATCCATGGAGATTCCCTGCTGGAAGCTGTCCTGCAGTGCTCGTGCTGCTCACTGAACACCTTGCTGTGTGTCTGGCCAGGAATCTCTGTGAGAAGCAGAGACTGGGATTTGCTCTCCTCCAGGCTGTCAGGGAGTGGGATCAAGGTTGTCAAACTGGGAATGGTGTTCCTACATTCCTGCAAATACAGGAGCCCTCAGCTGTGCAACGATCTGCTGTAGTCCTTCAGAGCTCTGGCCATGAAGGTGTCACCCCAGGACAGAGACTGCAAAAAATCTCCGTAAAAAACGAACCCGGAGTTCAGTGCCCTGTGTTTTCCTGATTGCTTCCTGGCCCTTGGGCCCTGCAGGGAGCAGGGAGTGGGGCTGGGAAGAGCAGGAGCAAGGAGTGATAATGTTTGAGCAGCTCCCTGGAGAGCTCTGCTGTTCCCAGCCTGCTGACACAAACAGCTTTCCTTGCCAACAGCTTCCATGAACTGTATTTTCCAGGAGAACCTGCTGCTACGTTTGGGCAGCACTTTGGGAAGGGAGAAAGAAGAGGGCTGTGAGTTTTATTAATGAGGCAGTTGAGGCATCAGAGGCACTCCTTATGCAGAGGATTTGCCCTTAAATGTGCATTTCTGCTTTAAAGGCACGTTGGTGTGCTCTTAGAGCTGCTTTATCTTGCTTGCTTTATCTTTGGAGCTGAGTGGAGGTTCAGGTTTGCAGCTCAGTGGTTGCAGAGCAAGGGGTAGAAAAACCAAAACAAAACAAAAACAAACAAAAAACCCCAAACCCATCAAGCACCTCCCCAGCTCAGCCCAAAGTGCAGCTCTTGTTGTGTGAAAATAAATGAAATAAATGACCCCAGCAGCTCAGTTCAGTCCTGCTGCACTGGAGGCTTCTGGGGCTCGCTGTGAGTCTCCCATTGACGTCAGCAAGTGCAAATGGAAATCTCAGCTGGCTCTGATAAATGGTGCTGCTAATTGAATTAGAGAGCACTCCAAGCCACCAGCTAATTATGCTCCTCAGGAAGCTGCTCTGCCAAGGTCCATTTAATTCTATATTGGCTGAGCGCTCTGAATCTGGCACAGAAAAGGGGAAATACATCACAGCTCCCCTCTGAGGGGCACATATTTTCCAGCTCTTTAGGGCTGAGCCGTCTGCTTGCACCAAACACTTGGGTTTTCCATCAAAAAAAATAAAATTCTCAATGCAGAATTAATGTTTGGGTCACCTTGATGGAGCACAGCATTACCCTGGTTTGATAAGAGGCTGTCTTGTTCCCTTTAATGCTGTTTGCCTCGAGTTGTTTTCCATTTTTTTGTTTTTAAAGTAGCTGAATTACTTCTGAAATGTGTGTGTTGGTACAGGATTTAACCTCCAGAGGAAGTGCAAACGTTAAAGGGTTTTTAGAGAGCTTTGATCATGAGTTCCTTGTGGCTGGGAGGCACTGGGACCTGTCCCTGTGGTACTGGGAACTGCCCAGGTGGTACTGGGACCTGTCCCTGTGGTACTGGGAACTGCCCAGGTGGTACTGGGACCTGTCCCTGTGGCACTGAGAACTGCCCAGGTGGTACTGGGACCTGTCCCTGTGGTACTGGGACCTGTCTCTGTGACTGGGACCTGTCCCTGTGAAACTGGGAACTGCCCAGGTGGTACTGGGACCTGTCCCTCTGAAACTGGGACCTGTCCCTGTGGCACTGGGAACTACCCAGGTGGTACTGAGAACTGCCCAGGTGGTACTGGGACCTGTCCCTGTGGTACTGGGACCTGTCCCTCTGAAACTGGGACCTGTCCCTGTGGCACTGGGACCTGTCCAGGTGGCACTGGGACCTGTCCAGGTGGCACTGGGACCTGTCCCTGTGGCACAGTTCATCTTCCTCCTGCCATTCCCTGCTCTTCTTCCTTCTCCTGCCTCTCTCTGGGCTCTGCTCTCACCAAACTCGGGTCACAAAATGCACTTTAGGAGGGAGCTCTCACCACTGCAGGTATCCAAGTGCTACCATTCCGTGTTTGTCTGGGAATTTGGGAAGGGGGGACTGGAACATTTTCACCAGAGATTTCCTTCCATCCCACAACATCTTCCTCTGGCACTGCTAGCACAGTTCTTGAGGTTGTTTTTTTTCCCTGAAATTTAGGCAGAAACAGGCTTAGCTCCAAGGATCACTGTGGTTCCAGCTCTGGTAACCGGGAGCTGCTCTGTCCTGCAGCAGTTCCTCCTTCAGAACCCAAAAAACCTGGAAAATCAGACCCTGCTCCCCCAGCTTGGAGCCATCATGGCCTTGCTCCTGCTGCTGGGAGCCCAGCACTGATTAAGGCTCCCCACACTCCATCTCGGGGGGACAAATTTAGCAGCAAATGCAAATAGAACCTTCAATATATTCCCTGTCATCTGCCAGCCAGCCCCTTCCATGTGCCATCTGCTGCCTGAGGTGGCTGAGCTGCCACCCAGAGGGGACAGGAGGTGGAGGTTCCTCTCTCTGAGCTGGGAGGGGAGCGGGAGGGTGCAGGAGCTGCCTGATCCCAGCCGAGCCCAGCCAGGCTGGGCAGGAACCTCGGGAGCCCCTGGGGAGATGCAGCTCCCAGTGGCAGTTCCTGCTTTTGTTTTTCAAAGATCTCCAGTGCAAACAAACAAAACACAATTCATCTTTCTGCTGAAAAAAAATAACCAAAACAACAACAACACCTGCTCGAATTGGATGTCCAGAGCAGCAGAGCTGGGAGCTGAAGTGACCAGCAAGGGAGTGCCACCCCTGAGCACTCAGCAATCCCAATCTCAGTGCTGCTGCTTTTCCAAGCTCCCTGTGACTCGTGGCTGGCAAGGGTTGATATTTTTCCCATCCAGTTGATCATAAAGACATAAAAAGAGAAGCTGAGGAAGCAAAATTCTGCCTCAGCCCCGATTTCAGTGAGTTGCTCGAATTTTTGAAGCTTCACAAAGCTCAGAGCTGCTGCTGAAGGACGTTTTGATTGTCCGCTGCACATTGAAACCTGGGCTGCGCTGTTAGTGAGAGAATACATCCATTCAGAATGCTCTCGGCCAGCACAGCTCCAGCAATTAGCAACCTAATCAAAGGTGCTAATTTCACCCAGACATCATTAAGCCCTCCGTGCTCCACTGGTCCAGTTTTTTGAAGGGCTGTGAAATGCCAGCTCCCAGCACTGGCAGGGCATGCAGCGAGTGTGGCTTTTAGAGCTGCCCAGCCCTCTGTAATTCAATATTTCCACAGAAAATCGGCTCAAGAGCCAAACTTCAAAATGCCAGTGCCCGTCAAAGCTGCTTTTTGCTTCTCAGAGAGGCTTGGAGGAAAAGGCAGCCAGGAGGATGGGATGGAAAAGAGGAGATTCCAGGAGGGAAACTCAGCCTTTCACCTCCACAGTGCCCCGAAGGACAGGGCTCTGTGAGCCCGGGGTCCCCTGGTTGCTGGTATCCGGGATTTAATTTTCTTCCCATAATTACAGCACCTCCCTGCCCTCCGTTCTCCTCAATCCTGCTGGGAATGGGTGGTGGGCACGAGGTTAAACCAGCTCTGGTGGCACCAGCGAGGAGAGAATTGGGCACTTAAGGGCGATTTGCTTTTCCTTTCTTGCTTTTCCAGGTCCTCGAGGCTGCTGCGGGCGTTCTACATCCCCCTGCTATCGGAGCAGCACACTCACTACACCAACTACACCATCCTGAAATCCCGCAGGAAGCAAGCCAGGAAAAAAATGGGAGGCTAGAAACACACCTCGGCCATCCAAAAATAAAAAAAAATAAAAAATAAAAAATAAAAACCCCACTCAAAGCATGTTGGCACTCCTGGACAGCTGCACGTTCAGCTCCCTGTGTGAAGGATGGTGCTGGGAGGATTCCCTGAGCAGTTCTGGCAGCCTCTGCTCTGCCTCAAGCCGTTGGAAAATCCAGCAGCTACCTCTGGATGTGTTATCCCTGCTGCTCCCTGTGTTGTTCTCTTACGTGAGAGAAAAGAAAAATGGAAAATGAAACGGGGGTGGCACCGTGAGGTTCTGCAAATCTGGGAAAATCCAGCTCAAATTCTCTCTCCTGCACCCACCCCTCCACTGTCCTCTCCTGCTCAACCAGTGCTCTTTCACCCAGGGAATTTTTTTCAGGTGACAAAGCTTAGGAATTTTCCTTTAAGGGGAGAAGGAGGAAAACCACCTGACTGACAATGAACTGGAATGCACTGAATCTCAAGGAATGAAACATTGTGCACCACAGAGGAACAGCCAAAGCTGCTCTGTCCAGGAGACATTTCCAGGGATAAACCTGTGCTTTTGGGAAGAAAAAACCAAACTGAGACAATTATGTGTTCAATGGGATCAGAGTGTTTGTGTTCTCTGTGAAGCCAAGTGTTTGTTTGCTATTTATAATGATTTTTTCAAAATCCTTTGAATTCTAGACTTCAGCATCTCAAAAATTCTGGAATCATCCAGAGAGGAGAAGGATGAATCAATTTTTTTTTTTTTTTTTTGCAGTTCTGTTTCCTAGAATAGCCAGGATGTGTTACGTGGGTCCAACATGCCTCAGAGCAGTGCTGTGTTTGTTCAATCTCCATTTTTAAATGTGCAACATCACCAGCTGGATGGAGGGAGCTGTTTTCACTGCCATCCCTGGAATTCTGTGGGGATGGGATGGGATGGGATGGGATGGGATGGGATGGGATGGGATGGGATGGGATGGGATGGGATGGGATGGGATGGGATGGGATGGAATAATGGGATGGGATGGGATGGGATGGGATGGGATGGGATGGGATGGGATGGGATGGGATGGGATGGGATGGGATGGGATGGGATGGGATGGGATGGGATGGGATAAAGGGATGGGATGGGATGGGATGGAATAATGGGATGGGATAATGGGATGGGATAATGGGATGGGATAATGGGATAATGGGATGGGATAAAGGGATGGGATAAAGGGATGGGATGGGATGGGGTAATGGGATGGGATGGAGCAGAGGGGAAGGTTTGCACCTGCTCCATGGTGTGACTGTGGTTGGGTTCATCCGAGCAAGGGGACTGGGGAGCAGATTTGGGTGTTGGGGATCCAGAAAAGCTCTGGGGATCCGTGTGTTGGTGCAGGTCTCAGCAGGGTGGGAATGCTGTGATCCAAGCTGATCCTGCTGGGACAGAGCAGGAGGAGCTGGGCTGAGTTGTAGGATCAACCTCGGAAACGGGGGGAGGTTCTGAATCCCAGCGTTGCTTTAAGGAGGTTTTTAATGTTTGTGCCCTGCCTGGAGGCTGGGTGGTCACACCACGGAGAATCCTATTGCACCCCACTCCCTGGAGCAGCAGCTGGAAGTTGAGGCTCTAAATTCAGATTTGGGGTGGTGTCCATCCTCAGGGAAATGCCAGTCTCACCTTCCCAAGTGTCAGCTGTGGAGCTCTGAGGTTTTCAAGGCGTGGTGGCTGGGGAGGGCAGAGCTGACAGCAGGGTCTGTGTTCATCATCTCCCCCTCCCTCCCTGCACCAGCTCTGCCCTCCCCGAGGTTTACACGGTGCTCTCTGGTGCTGCTAAATCCAAACCGAAACTCTTGTCCTGCCTGTTGCCTCTTGCCTTGCTGCCCCCTGAGCTGGACTCCAGCACAGCAGCGGGTGCAGCTGAGGCAGAGAGCAGCAGCTCTGTGGTGCTGCTGTGACCGTCCCCGTCCCTGTCCCAGCCCTGTCCCAGCCCTCGGCCCGTGCCTGTGGACACAGCGCAGTGAACACCCGCTGGAAACCGCTGCGGCTGCTCCACCTTTCCTTCCGCTTGGATTCCCGTTCTGGAGTGGTGGTTGGGAACTGATAGCTTGGCGATAATTGGGAGTTATCAGTGTTTTCCAGAGGAACACAACAAGTGTTTGTTCCCGGGAGTAAACACAGCGCAGGGCTGTCCCTCGCTGTCCTGCAGCTCCAGGAATTCTGCTGGGGAGGTGAATTACTGGGTGAGTGTTCAACACGACAGGTAACACGGGCTGCGAACACCTTTGCACAGAAAGGGTGAAGCTTCCCAGCTGCCCTGGGCTCCTCTGGTGTCTCAATCCTTGCGGCGTTGCTGTAACCCTTGTCCAGCCTGCAGGGAGTACAGAGGAATTCTGTGTTCAGACGAGCTGGTTAGAAAGGCTCTGAGTGAGCAGCGGGGTGTGGAGCTGATCTCTGAAATTACCCAGCCTCAGAACAGCCTGTCCAGGTGCAGCCCTGCCCTCTCCCTTGCACAAAGACCGGGCTGTTTTGACCTTTCCTGTTTTTCATCCTCCCCTCGGAGTTGCCTGGGGAAGCTCCAGCACTTTTGAGTCAGCAAGAAACAGCTCCAGGGCCTCTGGATGTGGTGGATTCACACTGCCAGGTCTGGGCTGAGACCTGCCTGGTGGTCAGGGCATGGCAGAGTTGTGGTTTCACCTTGGTTTTGGGGACAGGTGGCTTTTCCACATCCCTGGCATGTTCTGCAGCAGGTGCAGCCCTTCCCTGCCTCTCCCAGAGCGTTGGCCCAGGGGCTGCTGCTGCTCCAGGTGTGAGGATCCAAAGGGTCACAGCAAGCAGGGCGATTCCCAGGCCGCTTGGCTCCTTCACAGCCCCCTGGGAACCTGCTCTCAGGAGCTTTCCAGCAGCTCTGTGCAGTTCTGCCTGAATCACACCATGACCAAGCCCAAACCCTATTATTAGACTCTGCAAACTGCTGCCTTAGAGACAGGTTTGCTCATAAACCCCATGATTTCCTCTGTGGCTCTCCAAAGGCGGCGGTGCTTCTCAGCCCCTGTTCATCCTGAAGGGTCCCTGGTGGGGACCTTGCCGGGTTTAACCCCCTCCTGCCTGGGAAATGCTGCTCCAGCTCTCCCTCGGGCTCCCGGGAGAGGGCACCGTGCTCCAGAGCACCGGGAAGAGCCGGGGCTTGTGGGCTGGAGGTGCTGGGGATGCTTTGGGGGACTGGGGCTTTGGCCGCAGGTAACACCTGAGATTTCAGGATGGCAGCTCCTGTGTGCTGCCCTGAAGGGGATGGTGCTGACTTCTGTCCCTCCTGCAGCCACGGTGACCTGTCCCTGGTGCTGGGACAGCAGGGGGGGCTCACTTTGAGGAGTTGCAGGTGGTTTTACAGCAGCTCCTCCGTGGCTGCAGAGGGGGAACCTCCCTCCCTTTATGTCCCTGGGGGCGTCTCCACCGCTGCCATGGACAATCCCTGCCTAATTGGGATTATTTGTGGATCTCATTTTCTCCAGAGGGCTGACACTTATTGACAGATAATCCATTCTGTATGGAAAACTCATGATTAATTGCTTCTTCTCAGCTTGACTCCCTGGGCTCTGTCTCACAGAGTTTGCTAACAAACCTTTTCAATCCCTGGCAGTGCGAAAGAAAAAACTGTGGGAGCTGCTGGGAAATCCAGGGCTGTTCTTGCCCTTCCCAGCAATGACAGGCCTGGAGAGGGGAATCATTGAGAAGGATTAGGTGCAATCCTTTTTCACTTTTTTTTGAGAGGGAACAGCAATTTATGAGAGGGAACAGCAATTTATGAGAGAAATGGGTGGTCTGACTTGTCCATTTTGTGCAAACCAGGAGAACGAGGCAGAACAAACCACAGGACCTTTTTATTTTCCTTTTCTACATCATAAAAACTCGCTGGGGTTTTGGCTGCTGTGTATTCCATGGTTTTCAGGCAGGGAAGTATTTTAAATATTTAAACAAAAGGGAAAGAGAAGATTTCAGGGAGCTCAGCAATAGTGCCAGGGTTAATGGGGCTGCCCCTGAAATGTCACCTGGGGTGTGACAGTGCCTCTGGTGCATGAATGATTTACAGGAACAGCAGCTCTGAGCTGTCAGGAGATCCAGAGCTGCGTTCCAACCCCCAAAATCTGCTTTTCCTCACGCAGGACCCTCCTTACACCAGGAAAGGGCTGTGCATGGGAAGGGAGGTGAATTTGGGCTTTTTTTTTTTTTTTTTTGTGACCAGGGAACGGCTGGAGCTGTGCCTGGGGAGGTTTAAGCTGGATGTCAGGACAATGTTCTTTCCCCAGAGGGTGCTGGTGACAGGGAACGGGCACATTCCCGAGCTGTCAGGGGTGCACAGGGTGGGATTCTGGGGTGTCTGTGCAGGGCCAGGAGCTGGACTCCACAATCCCGGTGGGTCCCTTCCATCCAGGATACTCTGTGGGTCTGTTGTTTTTGCTGGTGAGTTCACAGATGTGTTTCTGTGGACTCTGCACCTCCCAGAGGGGTGATGAAAACTGTTGATGTGTTCTTGTGCTCGGTTCTTCACGCCCTAAATAGCTCTGGCCAGTTCTGCCTCAGCTGACTGAAGTGCTGGTGGTGCTTGGACAGCAAATTCTGCTGAGGGAAACTGGTGCAGGCAGGCAAAAGCAAATTCCTGCAGAGAACTCCTTGGTAGAAGAGGGCAGGGAGGGTCCAGCACCTCTTTCCCGGGAGGAGCTGGGCTTGGTTTCCTGCTCTGCCGGAGCACTCGTGTCCCTGGTGCTCCCTTCTGGCTCCAGGGCTGTGGAGGATCCATTTCCCTGCCATGGGAATTCCCTGGATGTTTTTAGCTCCTCTCTGGGGGCTGCAGGCAGTCTCTGGGATCCTTCTGCCCATGAACGGAGCCACTGTGCAGATCAGTCATCCAGTACCACCTTCCAGAAATATTTGCTGAGGGATTTCCTCGTGTTTTGTGTTCTTGCTGTCTTAGGGCTCCTCCTCTGTGCCACCAAAAAAGGAGGATGGGCTGGCTTTTCCCCCTCAACCAGTCAATATTTACTCTCCCAAACAAGCTGTTAAAATGCTGCTGCTCTCTTGTTTTTGGTGTTTGTTCCTCCTGCCTCGCTGGAATCTTGCCCCAGAGTCTCCCACACTGGCAGCTTTTGTTTGTGCAGCAGTGGCACGTGGGTGTTCCTGAAGACAAGGCTGGGGGAACCTTCCAGAGACTGCCAGGTCCTGTTGGCATCTTCTCCTCTCAGTGTTCCAGCCCATCTGCTGAAGGAAGGCTGGAGTTTGGGAAGGGGAAGCCCCAGGATCATTGATTCAATCCCAAGGTGGAATCCTAAAAGAAATCCCCAGGAATCGCTGATTCAATCCCAACCGAAATCTTGATAGGAATCCCTGGGATTATTGATTCAATCCCAGTTGAAATCTAGAGAGGAATCCCCAGGATCATTGATTCAATCCCAATGAAAATCTTGAAAGGATTCCCCAGGATCATTGATTCAATCCCAGCTGAAATCTTGATAGGAATCCCTGGGATTATTTATTCAATCCCAGTTGAAATAATGAGAGGAATATCCAGGATCATTGATTCAATCCCAATTGAAATCTTTAATCTCCAGGATCATGGATTCAATCCCAGCTGAAATTTTGAGAGGAATCTCCAGGATCATGGATTCAATCCCAGCTGAAATCCTGCTCACACAAAAATCCAGGAGGGAAGGTAACAAGGACAGTCTCCAGCAGTTTTTTAGGAGTTCTGCTAAACCAACTTTGCCAGAGCCCTGTCAAAAGGATTTTTGGTACCTGCACCACTTGTGTGTGACATTACCTGGAGCTTTGTCGCTGCTCTCTTTCTTTCAATTATCAAAACACTTAATTACTGCAATTCCTATGATCCCCAAGAACTTGTTTTATTTTTTTTTCCAGAGAGGAATGGCGTTTGCTGCCCTGCCTTTCAGTGCAGCATTTCCTTTCTGCTTCTCTAAAAAGAGAAGATCCTCCCTGGCAAAGATCTCCCCTGGCAAACTGTTGGATTTGTTAAAGTTGTTTGGCTCCAGCAGGAAACTTTTCTCCTCCACTGGTAAGGGAAGGCAGCCTGGTCCTTAATTTCTTTCTGCAGCTTGGCCAAGTGAAATGCAAATCTGTGCCCTCGGAGCAGAAGCCAAAAAAAAAAAAAAAAAAAAAAATCCCAAATGGTCCCTTGTGCTGTGGAACTCCTCACTGGGTGAGCCTGGTCCCAAACCTGTCTCTCCTGGGATTTGGCAGGGTGCTCTCAGCTCGGTAAAAGTCCATTTTGGAGGGGATTTTGGGAACAAAGCTCCCATTAGCTCCCTGTGTGTTTGCGAGTGGTTTTGCTGCTGCTCTGCAAACCAACCCCACAGGGATCCTTATCAAAACACCATCACCTTTATTTACTGATAAATCACCCCAGCGGGGGCTGTTACATAAAACCACACCGTGGCATTTCCCTGGCACGAAATCATCGCTTTTAGGGACCTTTTTGAGCACGGACATCTCCTAAAAGCCCCATAATGAAACCCAGGAAACACTGAGTGACAGCTCTGGGGAAAACGGAGCCTTCCTGGGAGAGCTGCTGGATTGGAAACCCTGGGAAAATGGGCAGAAAGAACTTCAAAAAGAAGATGAAAGGAGGATGAAGTGGAGGAGAGCCAGGTGCTGCCACGGGGGGTGTGTGCCCACTGCCCCTTTTGGGATTCCCTGGGATGGGATGATTGCTCAGGGCATCCCTGCCGGTGTCTCCATGGTTTTCCTGGAGGGATGTGTGAGGTTTGGATGTGCTTTTGGGAGCTGTCAGGGTTCCGTTTCTCAGGCTTTAACCCCCACCCACCGTTTATTTCACCCCCAGGGTTAACTCCTTGTCCTTCCTAAGATTTGTGGCGTTTCTAACAGCAGGCAGAGATTTTTCTGTGGTTATTAAATTATCAGCACCGGGGTTCTCTGCTGCAGGCGTGATTTTTCATCAGGGGCCATTTGTTTTAAATTAGAGGCTGTTCCTTCCTTGGTTTCAGTTTCTACTCAATCTCGTGGTTTTCCACTCAGATTAACCTTGAATTTCTTCGTTTGCCTGCGTGGCCGGGCTCTTCCACAATTTACTTCTTGTTCTGCTGATTTTTAACCACTGAGAATCAGGATAACCTGTCCAAAATCAGATTAATATCAGGTTTAGTCCACACAGAGCCTTGCAAACATCAGTCAGTGGCACTGAGTTATTCTCTGTACCTCGAGGTGCAACCAATGGAATCCTCAAAGCACTGGGGGCAGACACATTTCCCTTATTTCTCCATTCATTTCCCTGATTCTTATCCCTTTCAGGCTTTGCCTCAGGTTCAGAGCTGACGCCCTGTGGGATTCACCCAATTAGAAGTTTCTTTTCATCACATTTCAGGTGAGCTCTCTGCCATCTGACCTCCCCTCCGATGCAATATTCCCATCAGAAAATCACCCGAATCAGCAAAAAAAAAAAAAAAAAAAAAAAAAAAAAAAAAAAAAACCCAAAAAACACCTCTGGTGGCTGAACTTGCAATTCTTCCCCCACAGTGACCTGCTTGGCCGTGTTCCCATCAGGGTCAGGGCCACAGAATTTATGCCTCATTTTCCAGGCTTGCACTTTGTCCAGCAGTGGAGGGAGAAAGGGAGCAGAGGTGAATTAACTCCTGCTGTTATTTTACATTCAGTCTGACCTATTCCTCAATTTCAGGATTTTCCAAGGCAGCTCAGCAGCAGAGCTGTGTACATTGAATCCAGGCACCATTTTAAGGCTCTTTTTTGGATTTTCCAGGGAAGCACAATTGTGTACATTGAATCCAGGCACCATTTTAAGGCTCTTTTTTGGATTTTCCAGGGAAGCACAATTGTGTACATTGAATCCAGGCACCATTTTAAGGCTCTTTTTTGGATTTTCCAAGCCTGCCCAGCAGCAGAGCTGTGTGCACTGAATCCAGGCACAGTTTTAAATCTCTCCTTGGATTTTCCAAGCCTGCCCAGCAGCAGAACTGCATGCACTGAGTCCAGTCCCAGTTTTCAAGCTCCTGTTGGATTTCCCAGCGCTGTTCCCTCTGCTGTCACCCCAGTGTGCCAGGGATGCCACCAGCCCTGCCAGCTTTTTGCATTTTATCTCCAAACATCACGCTTTGGTGTCAGCAGGAAGCATGAGGGTCACAGCAATGTCACTAGTGATGCTAAAACAAGAGCTGCCGAGGAGTTTTCCACTGTTTTTTTTTTCTGCTTTTAATCTCATTTTAATTAATTTTGAATGGCCCTTCTATTAATGAAAGTGCAAAGTGCTGTGCCAATCCCATGGTACCAAGTTTTCCAGTCCTTCCAAATTCATATCTGGCAAAAGTCAGCGGTGCCAACAATCCCAAGTGTGTCAGAACCACGGGAAGCAAAGCTCAGCCTAGAAAATGCAGTGTTTACATCAATGTGGTGCCTCAGAGAGACAAGAACTTGACTCTAATGAAGACAAGAGTGGCAGGCGCTGCTTTAGCTCACTAGAAATTTAAAAAATGAAATGCACATATTCTTTATTTTGTGTCAATACACTGTAACTGCTTTACAGAGTCCAGCAGATCAGTTGCATGTAAATACTACAGATGAACTTGCCAAACTGGAGCTCACAAAACTAGTGCATTTATCCCAAAGCAGAGACTAATCCCTCTAAATCCTTAAAAAAATACATTAAAGAACATACCACACACACACATATTGCACTTTTCTCCGTATGAAATTTGTACCCCATATACATCACACCAAAGTCTCTTGAAAGGAGGCTGTAGTACAAGATAATAGTGCTAATAATTACTCTAACAGTAGTGTACACAGTTCTCTAATGTTAGAACAGAACAGATTGGAACAAAAAAAAAAAAAAAAGCCACTTCAAAGGGGTAGGAAGTGGTGCCCAATGGATCCTCTCTGTATGAGAAGGCTTCAGAAGCCTTTTAGTCCTAATTGGCTTAAAAGAAATTACATGAAATGTTAAATATGCTTTTGGCTGAGGGGAAAGAGTCAGTCTAAACAACATTAAAAAATACTGCAGCTTCCCCCTGCCCAGCACTGCAAAGCTCAGAGGAGCTCACAGCGGTTGGCACACCCTGATGAATGAACTGCAGAACTCCAGAAGGGAATTATCTTTATCTTTGGAGTCCTGAAACGTGCAGGATCCTGGAGCAGGACGGGGAAGGAAGCGGCGATTGTTGTGGCAGCGCCGCAGCTCGGGGAGCAGCCGAGGGCTGTCCTGGCAGCTCCCAGCGCCCAGTGCTGCAGAGCTGGGACACTGCGCGTCCCAGGAGCTGCGGCCGCTGCTGTGGGGCAGGGAAGGAGGGCTCAAAGGACAGCGCTGTGCTCCATCTCTGCTCCGCTGCAGGTTTTTTTCAGGTTGTTTCCCTCCGGGTGTCCTGGTTTGTGTGTTCCACCGGGCCACGCTTCCTTTGGAAGGGGAACCACACAACAAAACCCTTTTCTCTCAGCTCTTTGGAGCGGGGCTTTGCGGCCACTTTTATCTCGTGATGCCCGTTCCTGAAACTCTCCTTTGCTGCTGCTGCTGCTGGCCCGAGGATCCCTGGTGGAGCAGAGGCAGTGGGGCCAGCGCCAGAGCTCCGGAGAACAGGAGCTGTCTCCACCTGAGCACACAGGTGACCTGCTAAACCTTCCTCCCTTCACACGCACTGGCCAAGCTCCTGCTGCTCCACGTTTTCACGTGTTTTATTGCTGTGAGTGATTATCCACCTCCCTCCACCCTCGGGATGTGCAGTACCAGAGACCAAACCTGCAGCAAGCTCTGCTGGGATCAGCACAGCTCCTCTGCTCCTTGTGCTTTGATCAAGCTGCAATTGTGCTTAATGTTCGCCCAGGAAAGGGCTGGCCTGGCCAGCTGGCCACTGGCCACTCCGGGCTCAGAGACAAACCCCAAACTGGAGATCCCAGCTTCCTGCAGCTCCCTGAGCCACCCCCTCTCCTACGACTTGGATTTCACGACTGGAAGGTTCTGCAGCCACAACTCCTGCTGGAGCTGGAGCATCCCTTGAAGTGCTTGACACATCAACAGTTTGATGCTGAAATATTGCTGTGATACTTTCAGTGTCCTATATACACGAGCCATTCAAACACTAAGAAAGTTAAACCTGTCCCACACGGTGGGACGTGTGCTCTGAAGGGACTTTGGCCACAGCAGGGATATAAATGGGGCATTGTCTACTTTCTTCAGAAAAAAAAGCATATAGGCTGATAAAGAACTGAAAAAGGCACAGCACTATCACTTCACAGGGGTGTTTTTTTTTTTTTTTACTTTTTATAAGCTCATTGGTTTTTTTCTTTTTTATCCTTAAAGTTCTAAAACCCTAAATAATTGTCCAAATATACAAAGCTCAAGAAACCACCAGTAACACATACTGCAAATTCAAAACACAGTTTTGTTTGCTTGATTTTTGTGATTTTTTTTTTAAATGCAACCCAGCGACAGGTGGATCCTTTCCAGCAAGCAGAACTTCTCCAGGACAGAGACCTCCTGAAAAAGGCAGTGATTTTAAAAGCCACACGGGTGTGAGGGGTTTTTTGTTGTTGTTTTTTGTTTGCTTTAATGCCATTTCCTGCAGCTCTTGCTCTCTCATGGCTCTCTTACCTTCTCTGCTGGCTCATCCATGATCTTCCAGATCCCCACCCAGAGGTCTCTCCACACAGTCCCAGGTTTCTTTTGACAAAGTCAAGGTGTCCCTTGCTCCAGATTCCTTCAGCAGACAGTGAAGAGCTCCTTGGCAGGTTTGGGAAATCCTGCTGAGGTGCCAGCAGGAGGAAGTGGAGGCTGCCTGAGATGCTCAGGAATAGTTCCAGACCAGGAGCTCAAGCAAAGAGCAACTTCCCTTGAATTCCACCCCTTGAATTCCATTCCTGCTCCTGCTCTCCAGAGGATTTCAGCTGCCATCAGCGCAGACCCAAATCCACCCTGAATTTCAGTGAAAACTATTGCTTTTATTGCCAAGAAGTACGAGAAGTGTTCACTCACTCAAGTGGATGCTGGATGGATGGATGCTGGCAAACTCCCCAACTGTTTTTAGAAGGGGCTGTTTCCTCCCAGTGAAATTCACTTTTTTTGCCTCCTTCTACGCAGACTTTGTGGGACGAAGCTGCACTCCCTGTTCTCCAGCCCCTGCCACTGGGGCCAAAAACCTCCTGCTTATTATTTTTCAAATTTCTTCCAGCCAGGTGGATTATTAGTTCCCCTCTTAATTCAAGAGTCGAAAAACCTACCATGAATTCCTGGGTGGTGGAGGGGGGCAGGGGCAAGGGGTAGGAAAAAAAAAATTAAAAAAAAAATTCACATGCTTCTCCATTTGTCCTTCCTGGGTGTTAATTCACCAGGACGTAGCCACCGTGCTGGGGATCCACAGCCTCCATCATCTCACAATCGAAGAGTCCCGGCAGTTCTGACAGGGGCAGGGAGTTGTAGCTGGGCTGAGTCTCTGCAGAGCCTCTCTGGCTCTGGGACAGCCCTGCAGAGCCCTGGGACAGCCCTGCAGAGCCCTGGGACAGCCCTGCAGAGCTCTGGGACAGCCCTGCACAGCCCTGGGACAGACCTGCACGGCCCTGGGACAGCCCTGCAGGGCCCTGGGACAGACCTGCACAGCCCTGGGACAGCCCTGCAGGGCTCTGGGACAGCCCTGCAGAGCCCTGGGACAGCCCTGCAGAGCCCTGGGACAGCCCTGCAGGGCTCTGGGACAGCCCTGCAGAGCTCTGGGACAGCCCTGCAGAGCTCTGGGACAGCCCTGCACAGCCCTGGGACAGCCCTGCACAGCCCTGGGACAGCCCTGCAGAGCCCTGGGACAGCCCTGCACAGCTCTGGGACAGCCCTGCACAGCCCTGGGACAGCCCTGCAGAGCTCTGGGACAGCCCTGCAGAGCTCTGGGACAGCCCTGCACAGCCCTGGGACAGCCCTGCAGAGCCCTGGGACAGCCCTGCACGGCCCTGGGACAGCCCTGCAGAGCTCTGGGACAGCCCTGCACGGCCCTGGGACAGCCCTGCAGAGCCCTGGGACAGCCCTGCACGGCCCTGGGACAGCCCTGCAGAGCTCTGGGACAGCCCTGCACAGCCCTGGGACAGCCCTGCAGGGCTCTGGGACAGCCCTGCACAGCCCTGGGACAGCCCTGCACAGCCCTGGGACAGCCCTGCAGAGCTCTGGGACAGCCCTGCACAGCCCTGGGACAGCCCTGCACAGCTCTGGGACAGCCCTGCACAGCTCTGGGACAGCCCTGCAGAGCTCTGGGACAGCCCTGCAGGGCCCTGGGACAGCCCTGCAGAGCCCTGGGACAGCCCTGCAGAGCCCTGGGACAGCCCTGCAGGGCCCTGGGACAGCCCTGCAGAGCCCTGGGACAGCCCTGCACAGCTCTGGGACAGCCCTGCACAGCTCTGGGACAGCCCTGCAGAGCTCTGGGACAGCCCTGCAGGGCTCTGGGACAGCCCTGCAGAGCCCTGGGACAGCCCTGCACAGCCCTGGGACAGCCCTGCACAGCCCTGGGACAGCCCTGCAGAGCTCTGGGACAGCCCTGCACAGCCCTGGGACAGCCCTGCAGAGCTCTGGGACAGCCCTGCACAGCCCTGGGACAGCCCTGCAGAGCCCTGGGACAGCCCTGCAGAGCTCTGGGACAGCCCTGCACAGCCCTGGGACAGCCCTGCAGGGCTCTGGGACAGCCCTGCAGAGCTCTGGGACAGCCCTGCAGAGCTCTGGGACAGCCCTGCACAGCCCTGGGACAGCCCTGCAGGGCTCTGGGACAGCCCTGCAGAGCCCTGGGACAGCCCTGCACAGCTCTGGGACAGCCCTGCACAGCCCTGGGACAGCCCTGCAGAGCTCTGGGACAGCCCTGCAGAGCTCTGGGACAGCCCTGCACAGCCCTGGGACAGCCCTGCAGAGCCCTGGGACAGCCCTGCACGGCCCTGGGACAGCCCTGCAGAGCTCTGGGACAGCCCTGCACGGCCCTGGGACAGCCCTGCAGAGCCCTGGGACAGCCCTGCAGAGCCCTGGGACAGCCCTGCAGAGCCCTGGGACAGCCCTGCAGAGCTCTGGGACAGCCCTGCAGAGCCCTGGGACAGCCCTGCACAGCTCTGGGACAGCCCTGCACAGCCCTGGGACAGCCCTGCAGAGCTCTGGGACAGCCCTGCAGAGCCCTGGGACAGCCCTGCAGGGCTCTGGGACAGCCCTGCACAGCCCTGGGACAGCCCTGCAGGGCTCTGGGACAGCCCTGCACAGCCCTGGGACAGCCCTGCAGAGCTCTGGGACAGCCCTGCAGAGCCCTGGGACAGCCCTGCAGAGCTCTGGGACAGCCCTGCAGGGCCCTGGGGCAGCTGGTGCTGCTCGGCACCGGGCAGTTCACCAGGCTGGAAGGGGAACTGCGGGGGCTGCGCTGGCCGGCCCTGCCCCGGGGGGGACAGCCGGGATGGGCTGGGGGGCAGCGCCTTGGGCAAATGCCCGAGGAAAGGCTCCAGGTGCCCCTGGCCCGAGGAGGGCTCCAGCTCGGGGCCCAGGGGCTGCTGCGGGCTGAACTGGGCCGGGGGCTGGGGCTGGGGCTGGGGCACAGCGCCGGCCCTGGGGTACGAGCTCTCAGCTATCTGCATCTGGTTAAAGTAGGCTTGCAGCTGGGACTGCTTCTGCAGGAACAGCCTCTTCTGGTGCAGCCTGCAGCCAGGGACAGAAAACAAAACAAAACAAAAAAAAACCAAACCAAACAATTATTTGTGGGTTTTTTGGCACAGCTCTGAGCACGCTGGAAAATCCCCAGGCAATCCTGCTCATCGGTTTTTGCAGCACATCAGAGTTATCACCTCTCAATGTAATCACATTGATAACTTTATGAACTTTTAAAGCTAAGCCCGTGCATTGTTTAATTCAGTTTTTTAAGAATGAGATGCACTGGGTTTGTATTTTTAAAGCCTGCTCTTCACTGCTCTGAGGAATCTGGGAGCTGAAGATCAGGCAGAGAAATTTGTAAACACATGGCAGGACTTGTTCTCGCTTTTAAATGAAGTTTTGAAGTGAAACTTTCCTTTTTCAGATAATTTTCTAAATGGACAAAGGGAGTTCCAGTTCTCCCATTACCCCTGAGAGTAATTTTTCTGTGCAGTCTGGGGGATTCTCACCTGTGCTCCTGGAGCTGCTGTTCCAGGCTCCGGGGCAGTTCTTTGTGGTAGAGCTGGCAAGTGTTCTGAGCTTTGGAGAGCAGAGTGGGCTTCTGCAAGGAAAGCAGAGCTGGTTTAAATGGCTTTTGATTTAATGAATTAGCCCAGAAAGTAAAAGAAAGATTTTTCTATCCCTGTAACTGCCCAGCTGTCCGCAGAGCCACTCTTTAAACCCCACTAGCTTTTAACCCTTAGGCACTACTTCTGCAGGAGGGACTGTGCCATAAAATCCATGGAAAGCTTCCTTTCCACGTGGGAGAAGCTGCAAACAACTGGGGGGAAGCCAGTTTTTTATAAACTAAAGGTGTGTGAAAATGGGTTTGAAATAAAGGGGGTGTGGAAGAGGCAGGCCCAGGGGGTTAAGAAGTGCTGCTGGTGCAGAACCTTGATGGGATGTGACAGCAATAACCTGTGTTCAGCAGCAGTGACTGCACACTGCCAGCCTCAGCAGGAAAACAGCCAGAATTCACTCTTGACACCATCAGGGTCAGTGCCTGACACCAGAAGAACACAGAGCAGTTCTCAGTTCAGCTGTTCCCTGCTCATTCACCCCCTGAGAGCTCGTCCTGGGCACCAGGGGCCAGGGGCTGGGCTGGGAAAATGGGATAATGGGATGGGAAAATGGGATGGGATGGGATAAGGGGATGGGATAATGGGATGGGATAATGGGATGGGATGGGATGGGATGGGATGGGATAATGGGATGGGATAATGGGATGGGATGGGATGGGATAATGGGATGGGATAATGGGATGGGATGGGATGGGATAATGGGATGGGATAATGGGATGGGATGGGATGGGATAATGGGATGGGATAATGGGATGGGATGGGATGTGCTGAGATGAGCTGGGCAGGGCTGGACTGGACTGGTTACCTGGAGCCGGTGTTTCAGGTACTGAGTCTCCAGGCTCTGCCTTCGGGACAACAAGGGGGGGTGTGCACCCTGCTGCTGCTGCTGGGAGCCTTCCTCCTGCAGAGGGAAGAGGAACAAGCTGCACGTCCAGAAAAGGCTCCCTTAACCCTTTCTTCAAGGATTTTCCCTGCCTGAGGTTCCATGGTGTCGAAACAACTCACTGGGAGCTCTTTAATATTTCTGCAAATCAAGGATGTGAGCGCTTCTTGTAATTGTACCTCCACCAAGAAAAGGTGTCCTTGGCCTTGGCCAAATCCAAAACATCCTTCAGACTGAAAGCCAAAGGCTGCTGGGTTTGGAAAGCTGAGAGCCACTCACTGACACCATGAGGATGGGCAAGGGCTGCAAATTCTCCAGTCTGAGGCAGAAAGGGGAATTGGGAATTTATCTATAGATTAGCTCTTCTCAGGTCTCCACAGCACCTCCTCCTCTCCTGACTGTCCCAACGTTAAGGTGGAGCTCGGTTTCTGCTTTAAGTACCTGTGCAGGGCTGTTGATGAGGTCCTGCAGCTGGGTGGCAGCTGATGTCAGAGACGGTTCTTCCTCCGACCCCATTTGCTCATACAGCAGCTGCACTTTGTTCAGCTCCAGGATTCCTTTGGTTCGTGCCAAGTTCTGGAGGTGCTGCCTAAATGCTACAATTCCTGGAGAGGAGACGAGCCAAAAAAAAAAAATAAAAAAAATAAAAAAAATAAAAAAAAAATCCAAAACCAACAAACCCTTGTCAGAACAATCTGATTTTTCTGGTTGACCCAGGAGACAAAGTGGGTGACAACGGAGCCACAGCGTGGCTGCTGAGCACAGAGGGCATTTCCTGGGTGTCACTGCTATGAAATCGGATGACAGACACAGATTCTTGCTGCAGGGGGGTTACCTTGGGTGAGGGAGGTGTCGGAGGCTCTGCGGCCCTCGCGGAAGCTGACGGGGGAGCGGTTGTGAGCCTCTCGTTTTTGGGAGCTCAGGGCCTGCATGGCTGGGTTGGCAGGTCTGAGCCCCAGGAAAGGAGAGGTCACCCCTGGGCTCTGCTGGCTGCTCAGCACCATTTCCTTCAAGGAAGGAGCCTCTCCCAGGAATTTCAGATCCCTCTGGATGGAGCCCGTGCCGTACTCCGAGTCGATGCTGCCCAGAGAGGAGTTCTCATCCAAGGAATAGACTTTCCCTAGGATAAAAAAAACAAAACAAACAAAAAAATCCAGGATAAAAGTGGGAATCAGTGCCACTGACTCAACAGTGGCTACCTTAGAGTGAACGGCCAAAAAAAAACATTTTTGACAAAGGAATTGTCAAGTAAAACTCGCAGCACAGCCATGGGGATTTGCTGCTGGTTTTTGCAGGATCTTGCAGCAGTCACACACTCTGCACGTGTCCACTGCTTTGTCTGGAAAGCCTTGAGGGTTTGTTTTTCGATTTTTGTTTTTTTGGGTTTTTTTGCACACAGATAATCCTGACAAAACTGTAGCCTGAAAGGCTTGGTCACCTCACTGGTGCTGGAGTCCAAAGGGTTTATTTTATTTTTTACTTCCCCACCAGCTCATTTTTAGGGGATGAATGATTTGGGGACACACTCTGTTGAAAAAAGCAGCCAGTTTTGCCAGATTTCCCACTTGCTGTGGGGGTTGTACATCAGTTTAATAACCTGTTGATTTTCTGCTCTGGTTTTATATTTTGGGGAATTTTCTGGATTTTTTTCCCTTTATCCTTTCTAGTAAATACAAACTTGTACTTCTCACTCATAAAACCTCATGTTTTCCATCAGCAGATTTTCAGACTGAGTACCTGAGCCTGGCACCATCACTGTGAGATCTGAGCTCAGCTCTGTACCTGAGCCTGGCACCATCACTGTGAGATCTGAGCTCAGCTCTGCACCTGAGCCTGGCACCATCACTGTGAGATCTGAGCTCAGCTCTGTACCTGAGCCTGGCACCATCACTGTGAGATCTGAGCTCAGCTCTGCACCTGAGCCTGGCACCATCACTGTGAGATCTGAGCTCAGCTCTGTACCTGAGCCTGGCACCATCACTGTGAGATCTGAGCTCAGCTCTGTACCTGAGCCTGGCACCATCACTGTGAGATCTGAGCTCAGCTCTGCACCTGAGCCTGGCACCATCACTGTGAGATCTGAGCTCAGCTCTGTACCTGAGCCTGGCACCATCACTGTGAGATCTGAGCTCAGCTCTGTACCTGAGCCTGGCACCATCACTGTGAGATCTGAGCTCAGCTCTGCACCTGAGCCTGGCACCATCACTGTGAGATCTGAGCTCAGCTCTGCACCTGAGCCTGGCACCATCACTGTGAGATCTGAGCTCAGCTCTGCACCTGAGCCTGGCACCATCACTGTGAGATCTGAGCTCAGCTCTGTACCTGAGCCTGGCACCATCACTGTGAGATCTGAGCTCAGCTCTGCACCTGAGCCTGGCACCATCACTGTGAGATCTGAGCTCAGCTCTGCACCTGAGCCTGGCACCATCACTGTGAGATCTGAGCTCAGCTCTGTACCTGAGCCTGGCACCATCACTGTGAGATCTGAGCTCAGCTCTGCACCTGAGCCTGGCACCATCACTGTGAGATCTGAGCTCAGCTCTGCACCTGAGCCTGGCACCATCACTGTGAGATCTGAGCTCAGCTCTGCACCTGAGCCTGGCACCATCACTGTGAGATCTGAGCTCAGCTCTGCACCTGAGCCTGGCACCATCACTGTGAGATCTGAGCTCAGCTCTGTACCTGAGCCTGGCACCATCACTGTGAGATCTGAGCTCAGCTCTGCACCTGAGCCTGGCACCATCACTGTGAGATCTGAGCTCAGCTCTGCACCTGAGCCTGGCACCATCACTGTGAGATCTGAGCTCAGCTCTGTACCTGAGCCTGGCACCATCACTGTGAGATCTGAGCTCAGCTCTGCACCTGAGCCTGGCACCATCACTGTGAGATCTGAGCTCAGCTCTGCACCTGAGCCTGGCACCATCACTGTGAGATCTGAGCTCAGCTCTGTACCTGAGCCTGGCACCATCACTGTGAGATCTGAGCTCAGCTCTGCACCTGAGCCTGGCACCATCACTGTGAGATCTGAGCTCAGCTCTGCACCTGAGCCTGGCACCATCACTGTGAGATCTGAGCTCAGCTCTGCACCTGAGCCTGGCACCATCACTGTGAGATCTGAGCTGAGCTCTGTACCTGAGCCTGGCACCATCACTGTGAGATCTGAGCTCAGCTCTGTACCTGAGCCTGGCACCATCACCAGCTGGTTGGTGACCTCAGCCAGGGTGTGCCTCCTCTTCCCCCCTCGAGCTGCCTGCAGGGCAGCGAAGGCCTGGGCTGGATCCTCCTCTGCCTCCCCTTCTGTCTCGATCCCTTCGTCAATGGAGGTTTCCATCATGCTGGAGGGCAGGGATTGGCTTCCTTTCCTCATCCCCACGGGAGGCACGGGAGGCACGGGGTCCAGCAGGCAGCCATTCACCTGGGGGCACAGGGGACACCTTTGTTAGAGCCCACCTTTGTTCTGTGCCCACCTTTGTTTGAGCCCAGCTTTGTTCTGAGCCCACCTTTGTTCTGAGCCCACCTTTGTTCTGAGCCCACCTTTGTTCTGAGCCCACCTTTGTTCTGTGCCCACCTTTGTTCTGAGCCCACCTTTGTTTGAGCCCAGCTTTGTTCTGAGCCCACCTTTGTTCTGTGCCCACCTTTGTTTGAGCCCAGCTTTGTTCTGAGCCCACCTTTGTTCTGAGCCCACCTTTGTTCTGAGCCCACCTTTGTTTGAGCCCAGCTTTGTTCTGTGCCCAAAGAATCAGCCCCAGAAGCAGCAAAGCCCAGGCCTGAAGGCAGCTGGGATCTTCAGCTCTGCTCAGGTAAGTAAGACTTGCCAAATACAATTCTTCATTTCCTATTTACATTCCCTCAACACTCCATTCCCTAAAACTAAATATTCTTATTCCCACTGCATATTCTGTGCTCTCCAGGGCTGGGTTTTGGGGTTTTTTTAGTGTTTTTTTTTTTTTTAGTTTGCTTTTTTTTTTTTTTTGAGTTATTAAAAACCTTGCCAGCTTAGTCACAAGTATAAAATATTTATGGAATGTGCAGTACTGCTGTTCCCCCCTTCCTATACCTACTGTGCTCATTTATCACACTCAGATAAACACCAGGAATAGAAAAAAAAACAACCAAAAAAAAAAAAACAACCCAGCCTTGTACTTCATCCTTGCAGTGCTCAGGAATAACTCCATAAATGCACCTTTTTCCAGCACAACTCCACTTGATTAATGTTGTTCCCCTACAAACACAGGTCTGGAGAATCTCTGGAATCTCCCTCCTTGGATTTAGCCAAGGGATAAAGCTGATAAAACCCTGAGCAGCCTCTCACAGCTTTGATTCAGACCTTTAGAGGCACCTCCCCAACCACCCAAACTGCTCCTGGGATTTTTAATTCTGGTTTTATTCTCCAATCCAGCTTGCCATGGATCCTTCTGCACCTTGCCGTGTGAAACTGTTTGGGTTTCAGGCAAAAAGAGTATTAATATATTTTTATTTATTGTCATCATTCATTTATTTATATTAATATAATTTCTATATATTATATTGTTTATGTTATTGATATATATTTATATTATATATTAATATATTTATAAATATTTCCAGCTTTTGGAGGCTCTGTCTGTATTTAGTCTCCTGCTGCACAAACAGGATCACACTGGGTAAAACACAGATGGAAAAATCACAATCCTTTACCACAAAACCTGCTGCTGCTGCAGCTGATTTCATGTAAAGCTATTTTAAGGCAGCCATTCCTGAATTTTCCTCCGAGTTCTTTGGTATTTTGAAAAGGAAAAGAGTTTTCACTGCATGGACAGCATGGGCCGGAGGCAGAACTATATGGTAGGGAAATATAAAAACCTGCTATAAATAGTTTAAAATATATATATAAAAAAACAACCTGCTATAAACAGTTTAAAATATTAAAAAAAAAAAAAAAACCCTGCTGTAAATCGTTTAGACAGCAGGAAAATGATGATTCCTGCACGGGAAAACTCTGGCTTTGCTGCCTCTGTTTTGACTGAGTGGATTTTACCTCTAAATTTAATTTCTTGCACACCTTCCTCCCTATCTGGGACCTTCCCTCTCAAATTCCTGGCAGAAAGGAAGAGCAGAACCAATCCCACATTGGCTCCCTGCAGTTTTTGTTTGGTTTTTTTTTTTTTTTTTCTTTTTCCTGGGATCAGAGCTTGGAAGTTTTTAGTGTTCATTTCCTACAAAAATTCAGAATATTCCCAAGTGAGTTCAGCCTCGAGGCCTCGCTGCTGTCACCAGTTGTTGGCCCGGCCAAAGTGCAGCTATAAAGCAAAAAGGGGGATGCAAAATAAAGCTGGAAATGTTAATTTTTGAAGAGCCTTTGAACTGGTTTGTGTTTTCCAGCTGCCAGACACCACCCAAGGAGAAGCAGGGCCACACTCCTGGTGTTGGGAACAAAGCAGGGAGCAATGAACCCTTCAAAGTGGCAGGAAAGAAATCAAACCCCAGCTGGTACCAGGCAGGATAAATGTGCTGAAATTCAAATTATAGCGTGGCCCAACACGAGAGAAAACAACACAAGCTTTATGAGAGTCACACGCTTCATAAATGTAATTTAAATGTAATTATTTTAAACCATTTCCTCTTCTAATTGCTGAGTCCAGATCAGGCTGGAGCTCCCTTTGGACACTTCAGCTGCATCCAGGACCTCTTTGTGTGAAGGAGGAGTCTTCAGAGCTCTTGAAAATATATTTTAAAAGAACAAGGGAAAAAAAAACACCACTTTTTCTGTCTTTTGGGTTTTTTTTTTGGTTTTGTTTTGTTTTGTTTTTTTTTCCAAAAGCAGTGTGGTGACAATGGCACATAAGCAAAGAACAGGAGGCAGAGGAATGATGAAAAAAAAAAAAAAATCACAAAGATTTTTAAGAACACCTACAACCCTTTAAATACTTCAAATCAGGAAGCACTGCTGTGTTTTTAAAAGACAACAATTTTTTTTTTTTTTTTTTTTTTTTTTTAGCTGGAATGATTTGTGGGAAAAAAAGAAAGAAAGAAAGAAAGAATAGGATGATTTCAAGCTGTACCTTTGGTGTCTCAACCCTTTCCTCCTCAATAAAAGCTGCCTCTCCTTGGCAGCTGGAGGAGGGGAAGGAGAAAGTTTCAGCTCCTGAGGTTGAGGGGAGCCCTGGGGACTGCAGCAACCTTGGATTTTGGGAATGCAGGTTCACCGAGGGGACCACAGCTTGTGCCTAAAAAAAAAAAAAAAAAAGCAAACAAAAAAACAAACAAAAAAAACAACAAAAAAACCCAAAAAAACCACAAAAAAAACCCCAACAAAAACAACAACAAAAACCAACCAAACAAAATAAATACCAAACAAAAGAAAGAAAAAGAAAAAAAAAAAAACAGAATTTAAGAACTCAAAACTGAGACAGTTTTAGGTAGGGAGCAACATCCAAAGTCACGGATTAAACAATGTGCAGCTCAGTGCCAAAGCAGAAGTGCAAGATTTATTTCTTGGTTCAGGATGAAGAACATTCTTAGCCTTTAAACTTAAAAAAAAACAAACAAAACAAACCCACAAAAAAAACCCCAAAAAACTAAATTACCACCCCCAAAACACCCAGGCCAACCCTAAATGTCATTAAGCTCAGTATTTATTGGAGCTGATTTATTCCCAGCAGCACAGACAGAGTTTGGGGCTTTCTGGTGCTCTAAAATTCCTTTTTATATTCAGTACAACCCCCCTGATGCTGCCAGGAGGCTCAGGAATGGTTTCAATGATGACTTTTTTTTTTTTTTTTTTTTGGGAGGGTGAGGTGAGGGGGGGAGGAAATTCCCTAAAAAAATTAGGAAAACAGGGATATTTTTCCCAGTGTTTGAACCTTGAATCACTTGGAGTGCATTATCCACAGCCCTGGCCAAAAGGAAAACAATCAGCCAGGAGCTGCGGTGCCACCACGTGTGAAAATAAATCATCCTTGGGACAACTCTGAGGCTGGAACTGCAGCAAAAACTGGGAATGTGGCTCTAAAATGCAGGAATTCAGTCCAAGGATGAAACCCTCCCACAGGTGTTTTATCCCTCCTTGTTCACCTGGCTCCACCTGCTTCTAATGAAAAAAAAAAACCAGCTTAAAATGGATCATTTTCTCTGCAGAACTGTGACTTTCTAGCACTAGAACCGAGTTTAAAGCTGGGTTTAATTTAATCTCTGCCACGCTGCTCCTGGGCCTGTGTTTTCATAACTCAAGTTGAGTTTTAACTCAGCAGAATTCAAATATCCCAAAGAATGTCGTGCTGCCTGAAAAAAAAGGGGAAAAAAAAAAAAAAAAAAAAAAAAAAAAGAGCAGCTTGGTTGGGATTTCTTGGTTGGGATTTGGGCACCCAGGGGGTTGGAATTTGATGGAATATTTACTTGGGACCAGGAGAAATCTGAGTCATCTCAGGCCAAGCCCCTCACTTGCTACCAGGGGTGCATTCATAAAAATCAAAAACAAAAAAAAAAAAGCTGCACGATGGTTGGGTGTCTTAAAGAAACAAGAGAAAACGTGTGAAAAAAATAATAATAAAAATCACAGAATTATTGGAGTAAGGCAGGATAAACTGCTCCTGACCTTTCCTTGGGGAGAAAATGAGCAGGGAAAAGCTGAGCAGCCTCAGAGCCTGGATCAATCAGGGTAATTGTGGGATTTGAATTGTCACGGAAGGGATGGAAGGAGCAGCCAGAGCTGCCCTTGCTAAATGAAGGCCGATCTCCTCGGGACGCAGTTAATTCATCCCCAGTCAATGAATCACCCCACTGGATCTGTGCACACAGGGGCTCTGCAGGGAACTGGGCCACGGGAGGGGAAAAGGGCTGGGAATTTTCACAGAAATGCCCCCACAGAGGAACAAAGCTCCGGGACTTCAGCCGTGCAGCGGCTCAGGACAAAGACATTTTCATCAGCCACTCCAGGCACTGCAATGTGTTGGCATCTGGACCTGGTAAATTCATCATAAATGGGTTTTTTGGTTGTTTTTGTGGTTTTTTTTTTTTTATGGGGGGGCGCACCTCTTTCCTATTCTTTGCCATTTCACAGGGAGCAGCAGGGGATAAAGCCATTTTATTTTCCACACGTCCCCCAAAAGTGCTTGGTTTACACCACTGAGCAGAGCCTGGAAGATTTTAGCCTCCATAAACTCAACAGCTCCTTTGGTGACCCCATTAAAGACGCTCCCAGTGCTGCACAGGCTCCAGAACTGCTGCTGCTTTAAATTTTTCACCAACAGAAAGATTAAAAGTCTCAAAAATTAAAGTCTTCCAGTTGTGATCCCATTCAAAACACTCCCAGTGCTGCACAGGATCCAGAACTGCTGTTTCTCTTAACTTTTCACCAACCAAAAGCTCCAAACTCTCAAAAATGAGTCTTCCAGTTAGAGAACAAGCACAGGACTTCCCTTTCAATGGGAAATGGGCTGGGAACTGAGATTAAAAATGAGATTTCCAATAAAGCCAAACCTAAAGTTTCCAGTTAGGAGCACAAGGACAGGAGGTTCAATGGGAGACGAGCTGGGAATCAAGGTTAAAAATCAGATCCTCACTAAAACCAAACCCAAATTTTCCAGTTAGGAGAAGAAGTACAGGACTTCTCTATCAGCAGGAGATGAGCTCGGAACTGAGATTAAAAATCAGATCCTCACTAAAACCAAACCCAAATTTTCCAGTTGGGAGCGTAAGCACAGGACTTTCAATGGGAAATGGGCTGGGAATTGAGATTAAAAATGAGATTTCCAATAAAGCCAAACCCAAAGTCTTCCAGTTAGGAGAAGAAACACAGGACTTTCAATGGGAGATGAGCTGGGAATGGAGGTTAAAAATCAGATCCCCACTAAAATCAAACCTAAATCTTCCAGTTAGGAGAAGCTCAGGACCTTCCTATCAATGGGATACAAGCTGGGAATTGAGATTAAAAACGAGATCATCAATAAAACCCAACCCAATTCTACCAGTTAGGAGAAGAAACACAGGACTTTCAATGGGAGATGAGCTGGAAACTGAAATTAAAAATGAGATTCCTAATAAAGCCAAACCCAAATTTTCCAGTTAGGAGAAGCTCGGGACTTTCCTATCAATGGGACACGAGCTGGGAATGGAGGTTAAAAATCAGATCCCCCACTAAAACCAAACCCATTAATTGCATTTCAGCACCCAAGGGGAAGGGACTGCAGGTGGAAAGGAGGAATTTTGGGATGGAACTGGGCTGAGGAAGGGGCTGACCTTGGCCATGCTCTGCTCAGCAATGGTGCTGGGAATTGAGATTGAAAACAAGACCATCAATAAAACCCAACCCAATTCTTCCAGTTAGGAGAAGAAACACAGGACTTTCAATGGGAGACGAGCTGGGAATGGAGGTTAAAAATCAGATCCCCACTAAAATCAAACCTAAATTTTCCAGTTAGGAGAAGCTCAGGACTTTCCTATCAATGGGACACGAGCTGGGAATGGAGGTTAAAAATCAGATCCCCCACTAAAACCAAACCCATTAATTGCATTTCAGCACCCAAGGGGAAGGGACTGCAGGTGGAAGGGAGGAATTTTGGGATGGAACTGGGCTGAGGAAGGGGCTGACCTTGGCCATGCTCTGCTCAGCAATGGTGCTGGGAATTGAGATTAAAAACAAGATCATCAATAAAACCCAACCCAATTCTTCCAGTTAGGAGAAGAAACACAGGACTTTCAATGGGAGACGAGCTGGGAATGGAGGTTAAAAATCAGATCCCCACTAAAATCAAACCTAAATTTTCCAGTTAGGAGAAGCTCAGGACTTTCCTATCAATGGGACACAAGCTGGGAATGGAGGTTAAAAATCAGATCCCCCACTAAAACCAAACCCATTAATTGCATTTCAGCACCCAAGGGGAAGGGACTGCAGGTGGAAGGGAGGAATTTTGGGATGGAACTGGGCTGAGGAAGGGGCTGACCTTGGCCATGCTCTGCTCAGCAATGGTGCTGGGCCGGCGCTGCCGCGCGTCCACGCGCTGCTCCACGGGGAAACTGCTCCTGTGGGACTTGAGCCTCTCCACCAGCAGGTAATAGATGGCAGCAAAGTGGTTGTAGCTCTTGTTCTGCAGGGACTGCCAAAAGAGAAGCACAGGAGCAGCCAGGTGGGCGTTGGGGTTTGTGCTCTTGTCACAAAAAGAGGAGTTCTGGGGGGTTTAGGAGGCAGAGGGGAAGCATTTTGCTGTGAGCTGAGAAGGGCTCAAAGAGTGGCAAGGACAGGAAAATATCAAAGCTGGGTCGTGGAGAACTCCCAGGAACTCCTGGATTTCACTCCGAACCCGCCGAAGGCACCGAGCTGACGTTGTCACATTAAACCCCGGAATTTCTGCCTGGCATGGGGGGCACACACATCAGCTGCTCTCTGCTTTCCTGCCCCCTCCTCATTCCCTGCTACCCCCTCCCAGAAAAGAGCAGCTCTGGGTTCTCGTCGGCCGCCCTCTCACAATTAATTTATCTTTCTAATTGCCCCTCATCTCTCTACAGCTGCCCACTTCATCATTTGGCCAACCCCACTCAGGAGTGTTTCACCCCATTTGAGATGTTTCACCCCATTTGAGATGTTTTACCTCCATTTCAGTGGATTTTACCCCATTTCATTGTATTTTACCCCATTTCAGTGTATTTTACCCCATTTCATTGTATTTTACCCCATTTCAGTGTATTTTACCCCATTTCATTGCATTTTACCCCATTTCAGTGTATTTTACCCCATTTCATTGTGTTTTACCCCATTTCATTGCATTTTACCCCATTTCATTGCATTTTACCCCATTTCAGTTTATTTACCCCATATCATTGTATTTTACCCAATTTCAGTTTATTTTACCCCATTTCAGTATATTTTACCCCATTTCATTGTATTTTACCCAATTTCATTGTAATTTACCCCATTTCAGTTTATTTTACCCAATTCCATTATATTTTACCCCATTTCAGTGCATTTTACCTCCATTTAATTGTATTTCACCCCAATTTCAATGTTTTACCCCATTTAATTGTTTTACCCCATTTAATTGTGTTTTATCCCCATTTAATTGCATTTTACCCCCATTTAATTTAATTTCACCCCCATTTAATTGCATTTCACCACCATTTAATTGTGTTTTACCCCCATTTAATTGTGTTTTACCCCCATTTAATTGCATTCCACCCCCATTTAATTGTGTTTTACCCCCATTTAATTGCGTTTTACCCCCATTTAATTGCATTTTACCCCCATTTAATTGTTTAACCCCATTTAATTGCATTTTACCCCCATTTAATTTAATTTCACCCCCATTTAATTGCATTTCACCACCATTTAATTGTGTTTTACCCCCATTTAATTGTGTTTTACCCCCATTTAATTGCGTTTTACCCCCATTTAATTGCATTCCACCCCCATTTCGGTGCGTTTTACCTCCACCTGAGTTTTACCTCCAGAGTTTTCTGCTGGTCTATGCCCAGGCTGTGCATGAGCCTCAGGACCTGCTCGTTGAACTCGCCCAGGGAGGGTTGGTTCTCCTCTCCTGCTGGGTAAAGAATTGGTCTCTGGGCAGGAACTTCCACCAGCATCCACTTGTGCTCCTTGATCTGAGCAATGCTCAAACGTTTGGATGGATCCAGGACCAACATTCTCCTGATCAGGTGCTCACACTCTGTTGGCAAAGAGAGGAAAAAAAAAAAAAAAATAATAAAATTGTAAACTTTCTCAGCCCAGAACTGCGTCAGTGCTGCTAAAAATCTCTCTCTCAAAACAAACAAAAAAAAAAAGCTAAAAAAAATCACATTAAAGCTGAGAAAAGCCCAAATTCTTCACGCTGCCATTCCCCCTGCCCATGTCGCGATTTATGGCAGGATTTATTCAAATCCCACCAAAAAAGAGTGAAAGCTCGCCACTGTTACCTTCTGACATGAAATAAGGGATCCTGAACCTTCCCTCCAGCACTCTCTGCCTCAGGATGGGCAGGGTGGGTCCATCAAAGGGCAGAGCTCCACACACCAGCACGTAGAGCACCACCCCCATGCTCTGTGGGGAAAAAAAAATAAAATAAATGGAATTTTCAGCTCAGTTCCAAGCTGCCAGCGGGGTCTCTGAGGGTGCGAGCCAAGCCCTGCCACAGAAACAATTCCTTCCTGCAGGTAAAGGGAATTTAGGTGAAAAGGAGGGAGCTGCTCGCTGAGATGTGAACCCCAAGCTCAGCTCAGAATTTGGGATGGTTTTATTCATCTCAGCGTTGCCCAGACAAAGCACTCCAAGTGAAAAAATGGTGACATTTTCCATTTAAAACCTGTGGGGTGGGGGGAAGTTTGTGTGAACAGTCAGGTTAGGGGATTATTTAATGTGAACAAAAGGGGAAATTATGGGCAAGAGCTCTGCTCCAACTGCTTATTCCTGCAAGGATGCAGCGACGTGGCACTGCCAGTGGCAATGTTCCTGCCAAAAAAAACCAACACTGAGACAACCACAGCAGCCTGGCACAGCTCTGGATCTCTCACGGGGGGAAAAAGCAGGTGTTGACCACAAAACTCTGTAAAGTCACCCAGATTTTACAATGAAATAAGAGATTTTTTTGAAAAGAAAAGCCTGCCAAAAATGGAACGGCGAGCTGAGCGCCTTCAAAGAATCCTGAACTCAGAAGTGAAGATGATTTTATTTAAAAAAAAAACAAAGCAAAAAAAAAAAAAAAAACACCTTCTCTGTGGACAGGCAGGTGCTGTTAATGATTTGGGACTTTTTACATTTCAGGAATATTTCCCAAAGTTCAGGGATTCCCTCGTGACCCCCTGGCTGACGTCTGCTCCGTGTTTACCAAAAAGGTCCAGCAAGGCTGGAGCTTTTCTAAAACCAGCATTTATCAAGTGCTTATGCACACAGAACCAGCACATGGCCAGATAAATGCACGTAAAAGCACATTTTAAATTTCTTTTCTTTAAAAACTTCACAAAGATTTGATTCGTCGAGGCGATTCTCATTAATTGAAATTAACTGAGCAAAAAAAAAAAAAAAACAAAAAAAAACCAACCAACCAACCAAACAAACAAACAAACAAAAAAAACTGGCCAAAAAGTCAGTGCCAAGGTGATGCTGTGTGCAGTGTTCTCCCTGCAAAACTCACGTCATCCTTAAGATGTGGATGAAAAAAAAAAAATAAATCAAAATTAAAGCACAATATTAAAATAAATCCCCCCAAAACCCTCAAATTAGGAGGGAAAAGCAGGTTCTGGAGGATACCCAGAATTTCTGCAGTTCTTTTTTAGCAAGAGTCAGAGCAGGGATTGCCTCTGTCCCCTCCTCAACTGGAATAATGCACATGGAGACATCAAATCCCAGGCAGGCAGCTGGAAAAAAAACCAGCAAATTTCACTCATCCAGCCAGGGAGCTTTTGGAGAAGTTTGTTGCCCTCTAAGATCCACCTTCTGTGCACATTTAGCAGCACCTGGACAGGTAACCCCAATTCCACGCAGTGTTAAAGGGTTTTGGTGGCACCCAAGAAATGAAACTGAAGAGGAATAAATGGTGTAAAAGAAAGCTTAAAAGAAAATCAAATATTCCATATCAGCAGGTTAAGAAAAATCAAATATTCCAGATCTCCGGGTTAAGAAAAATCAAATATTCCAGATCTCCGGGTTAAGAAAAATAAAATATTCCAGATCTGCAGCTCCAAAAAAATCAAAGATTCCTGATTTGCAGGTTAAAAGAAAATCAAATATTCCAGACCTGCATCTTAAAAGAAAATCAAATATTCCAGATTTGCAGCTTAAAAGAAAATATTCCATATCAGCAGGTTAAGAAAAAATCAAACATTCCACATCTGCAGCTTAAAAGAAAATCAAAGATTCCAGATCTACAGCTTCATAAAAATCAAATCTTCCACATTTGCAGGTTAAAAGAAAATCAAATATTCCATATCAGCAGGTTAAGAAAAATCAAAGATTCCAGATTTGCAGGTTAAAAGAAGATGAAATATTCCAGACCTGCACCTTAAAAGAAAATCAAAGATTCCAGATCTGCATCTTCAGAAAAATCAAACATTCCATATCAGCAGGTTAAGAAAAATCGAATACTCCAGATTTGCAGGTTAAAAGAAAATCAAGTATTTCATATCTGCAGCTTCAGAAAAATCAAATATTCAGATCTGCATCCTAAGAACAACCCAACATTCGTTCCAGCTCCCCAGGATTTAACGGAACCCATTAAAGGAAGGGATAAAGGTACCCAAATGTCCAGCTGGGGTCCCTCGTACTGCTGGCCTTCAAAAACTTCTGGGGCTGCATAGGGGGGGCTCCCACACCACGTTGTCAGAGGCTCCCCACTCTTATAGAAATTCCCAAAGCCAAAATCTGTGGGGGGAGAAAAAAAAAAAAAATTTAAAAAAAAAAAAAAAAAAAAAAAAAGGGAAAAGTCACTCCAAGCTTCCTCTGCACCACAAAGGATAATTTAAATTACAATTTTAATAATTACACGCTTGCCCAACTGTGATTTCATCCCGAGTCCTTTTGTGGGGACTCCCACTGAAAATATTTGGGATGCTGGATGTCTTCTTGCTGGTTTTATATTGTGGAATTATTAAAACGCTGCAAAAACCTTCACAGCCTGGAGGAGTTTTGAGTAAACTTGTAAACAGCCATAATTAAAATTCAATAAACTGACAGCCACGGCAGATAAATGAGATTATTGACTTGCCAGGAGATAATCTGAGATTTCCTGGGTTTTCCTTAGGTGTTTTCTGGCCTTGAATACACAACAGATTTTGACAAGTTTTGGAGCTGGGGAGGAAGGAGCTGTGCCAAGAGCAGCAGGCTTGGGAAATCTTCTGTGCTGGGAAGGACACTGCTACTGGAATTACCAGCCCACAAATACAAAATAAAAAAAAAAAAATAAATTCTTAAATGTTGCTTTTTATGGCTTCGTACAGGACCAGCTGTGGTCTGATATTAATCAGAATTTTTGTAATTCAGGGGTGAGAAGCAAAGGCAGAATGCTTAGAGACAGAGGCTGGGGAGCTCGCGGGGCGGCTGGGACAGAGGTGACAACAAGGGCTCAGGCTGTCGAGCCAGCTCTGAATGTCCCAGGGATGTTGGGACGGTGGTGACAACCAGGGCTCAGGGGGTTCATACAGGCCGGAATGTCCCAGGGATGCTGGGACAGTGACAAACACAGCTCAGGGTGTTTGATCCGTGACAAACACAGCTCAGGGTGTTTGATCCGTGACAAACACAGCTCAGGGTGTTTGATCTGTGACAAACACAGCTCGGGGTGTTGATCCATGACAAACACAGCTCGGGGTGTTTGATCTGTGACAAACACAGCTCGGGGTGTTTGATCTGTGACAAACACAGCTCAGGGTGTTTGATCTGTGACAAACACAGCTCGGGGTGTTTGATCCATGACAAACACAGCTCGGGGTGTTTGATCCATGACAAACACAGCTCAGGGTGTTTGATCTGTGACAAACACAGCTCAGGGTGTTGATCCATGACAAACACAGCTCGGGGTGTTTGATCCCTGACAAACACAGCTCAGGGTGTTTGATCCATGACAAACACAGCTCAGGGTGTTTGATCCATGACAAACACAGCTCAGGGTGTTGATCCAGTGACAAACACAGCTCAGGGTGTTTGATCTGTGACAAACACAGCTCGGGGTGTTTGATCCCTGACAAACACAGCTCAGGGTGTTTGATCCGTGACAAACACAGCTCGGGGTGTTTGATCCATGACAAACACAGCTCAGGGTGTTGATCCATGACAAACACAGCTCGGGGTGTTTGATCCAGTGACAAACAGAGCTCAGGGTGTTGATCCCTGACAAACACAGCTCGGGGTGTTTGATCCATGACAAACACAGCTCAGGGTGTTGATCCATGACAAACACAGCTCAGGGTGTTGATCCATGACAAACACAGCTCAGGGTGTTGATCCAGTGACAAACACAGCTCAGGGTGTTGATCCAGTGACAAACACAGCTCAGGGTGTTTGATCTGTGACAAACACAGCTCAGGGTGTTTGATCTGTGACAAACACAGCTCAGGGTGTTGATCCAGTGACAAACACAGCTCAGGGTGTTTGATCTGTGACAAACACAGCTCGGGGTGTTTGATCCAGTGACAAACACAGCTCAGGGTGTTTGATCCAGTGACAAACACAGCTCAGGGTGTTGATCCATGACAAACACGGCTCAGGGTGTTGATCCAGTGACAAACACAGCTCAGGGTGTTGATCCATGACAAACACAGCTCAGGGTGTTTGATCTGTGACAAACACAGCTCAGGGTGTTGATCCAGTGACAAACACAGCTCAGGGTGTTTGATCTGTGACAAACACAGCTCAGGGTGTTGATCCAGTGACAAACACAGCTCGGGGTGTTTGATCTGAGACAAACACAGCTCAGGGTGTTTGATCTGTGACAAACACAGCTCAGGGTGTTGATCCCTGACAAACACAGCTCAGGGTGTTTGATCCCTGACAAACACAGCTCGGGGTGTTTGATCCATGACAAACAGAGCTCAGGGTGTTGAGCCAGCTCAGGGTCAGGGATGCTGGGAATGCTGACCAGCAGATAGCAGAGCTGATAAATGCTGTGGTTATCACAGGCTCTGCTGAACCACCCTGCCTGTGCTGCCCAGAGGATCCAGGAAACCACCAGGGAAGCCTCAGAATGAGAGAACCTGAGAGAGATTTAGCAGAGGCTGGGATAAAAGTCCCCCTTTTTTAGGAGCTGTTCCAGAGCAGCAGAGCTGGAGCTGCCTGCTGCCCCTGAGCTCTGTGGGAAAGGATCCTTTCCTAGCAGGAGCTCCAGCAGCCCTTTCTTGGAATTCCACCTGCAAGACCACTGAGGAACGAGGCAGTTTTGGGAACAGCAGGAGTGCGGAGGCTTTTGGAGGCCGGGATGAACGTCCCCCACTCCCCAAATCCCTGGGGCGTGCAGAAGCCGTGCAGGGACCGGGACCAGCGCAGCCCATACCCTGCAGGGTGAACTCTGGGGAGCCAGCCTGGTGCCAGGGCTGCTCTGAAGGTCAGCTCCAGCAGAGCTGGGACGTCACCGGGGCTGCCAGTGGCCAAGGCCAGCTCAGATCCCAAACCTGCCCAGGAATCAGGGCACACACCGGGACAGAACATCCCTGCTGCCCTTCCCCCATCACCCTCCTGCAGCTCTGCAACTCCTCCAGCTGCAATTACACAGGGGACAGCAGAATCTACCCAAATCCCTCTCTGTAACCCCATCGCCTCTTCCCCTTTTCCCTTTTTCCCCTATCACAGCCAGGCTGCTGTTGTGAATTTTTTTTTAATCATTATTCCCTTTGAGAAGACTTTTCTTTGCACAGAATTGGCTTGGCAACCGTGACGATGCTCTGGGAGACACGGAGCCATTTCTCCTCTCCTCAGAAGCATTTTGCCACTCCGTGTAGGTGTTGTTAAATCTGATTTCTCCCCTCACTTATCTCGGATTTGTCAGGTTTTCAACATCCTCCTAGTACTGCAGATAAACATCGGGGTTTTATCTCTCAACTGCAGCTCTCGTTCGGGTGCCACCCTCATAAATCTTCGTATCAGATTCACAAGCACAAGGACATTTATTTGTAAGCACAGCTAAAGAAAGCATGACCTGCTTGGGAGCGCAAGGATTTCAAATCCTTATTAAAAAAAAAAAAAAAGTGAAAATCTTTGCCTGCCCAGACTGGGATTTAAAGTTACCTCTTTGAAGACACACAAAGGAATCTGAGCAGCAAAAAGAACAGAACCAGTGTAAGAGAAGCCTCAGGTTTATGTTCTTATGATGTTCAGATGATGGATTTCATAACACAGAACGGTTTTATTTGCGGTCACCAAAAGGACCTGGGGAGCAGGGACATCCTGGAGCTGCTCCTGGCCCCTGCTCCCTCTCTGAGCAGGAGAACTGCACAACTTGCAGTGCTGGACTGGTGACGAGCAGCTCCTGGCTGGCTCTGATGCTCTTGTGACAGCACAGGCTGAGCTTTATTAAGAAATCCATGAATGAGAAGCTGGGAATTGCTACCAGGAGCAGCCAAGGAGTGGGAATTCCTCAGCACTCCCTGTGCCCGGGCTGGGAGTGCTGCCTTCTCCACCTGGAAAACATTTCCCCGTTCTGCCTCCGACCTGCACTTCTCAAACTTCAGCTCCTTCCCTTTTAATGACCAAGGAAAATCCAGAATCCTTCAGTTCTGAATCCCTGCACGCACTGACAGCACAAAGCACGGCCAGACACCTCCAGACTGGCACTGGGCTTTTTCATGTAATACAGGAATTAAAACCAGTGCTCTGTCTGTCAGCACCTGGCTCTTAGTTTTAAAAAAATCCAATTCTGTTCTGTTGTTGGACAAAATAATTCCCTGGGTGGGGGGAGATCAGCATTATTTTTTAGGGTGCACGATTTCTTGTGCTCAGCCCTTTTTGTTTCCATTACTCTTCCCAAATGGCTGGGAAACAATTTGTAAGCACTCCAGCATGGACAGCATCCATGAAAACCCTTTAAAAAAATAGAAAAAACCAGGATTTAGTCAGAATCCTGGATGCTTGGTCCATGGGACTTCCTCAATTTTTAATCACTGCACTGGCAGTTGAGTTGTCCCACTTTTTGGAGTGGCCAGGACTCAGTGAAGCACAAAACAATCACGAGTCTCTCACGCTCCCCCTTGCACCTTGTTCCTCCTTTGCCACTGCTGATCTGCCAGAGTCGTTCTGGGTCCAAGGTGATCATTTTTACCCCCAAAAAAGTCTCACTCCAGAGGAAACATCACTGACGTTCGAGGGAAAAAATGTGCCAAACCCTCTAAAAAAAACCCCAAACGAACATATGCCAGCCACAGAAATGTAAAAGGACTGAAATTGGGCTCATTACCAGAGGACTGAGATTATATAATGGAGTGATCTTAACATTTCCCTGAATCTGCACGTTAAAAAAACAACCAAAAGAAAAAAAACAAAACCAAAAAAAGCCAAAAAAAGCCCATCATTTGCAGCATTGTGTTCACTTGAATAAACTCTGTGTTTGTGCAATCTGCAAATATTGGTTCTCCACAGTTGTGCTATTTGGTTTCTCAATCTCATTACCCCCTTTAGAATAATCTTCAATTTCCAAGGTATCATTTTTCAGAGCGCACATCAAGGCAATGGGATCTGCTTTTTTTATCTGCTTTTTTGTTTTGTTTTTGTTGGGTTTTTTTGTTTTTTTTTTGTTTGTTTTTTTTTTGTTTGTTTGTTTTGTTTTGCTTTGTTTTGGGTTTTTTTTTTTTTGTTTTGTTTTTTCCCCCGGTAAAAATGGAAACACACAGAGAGCTTTCAGCCCCATTTTTTTTGCAATCTGAGAAATGGGGGCTCCCTGCCAGAGCTGCTGCAACTTCTGCTGAGCATCCAGCAGGACAGCAGAGCCTCTCACTGCACCTCCAGCACCCTCCAAGAAGGAGCTCCAGAGCTATAATTAACCCATTCTCCCAAAATTACCAGCAGAACTCAATCTGCCTGCCTTGCAGAGAGCCACAGGGAGCTTTTGTTGGAGGAGAAATGTGAGATAATGGGCACGGAGGTGCTGATAAAAGCAAGGTATGAGGCAGCAACAAACCTGACCCACTTCAGGGGCTGAGTGCTGAGCAGCCTCTCCTGACGTCAATGAACATTTCCCTGTCCAGCAGCAGCTCCAACCTCCTTCAAAATAACAGTCTCTGCCTACCTGGGCTGCTGCAAACATCAGGATTTCCAAATCTGGGGCTGGAAGGATGAAAAAAAAAAATAAATAAAAAAAAAAAGGAGGTGGTCCCTGATTCCAAGGTGGATTTGGATTTCTGGCTGCACAGCAAAGGTTGTGCTCGGTGAGAGCACGGGGAGATGAAATGCCATCAAATGGTGCCACCAAAAAAAAAAAGCAGCAAATCCAAAATATTTGGATTCCAGACGTGACCAATCCAGCTGCTTAACTTTGGGGAAAAGCAGGCAGGTTTGCCTTGCTAGTGCTAAGCACAAATTCCACGTTCAACCTGGCCTGCAACTCCTCACCTGACCCTTCTCAATATTTTATCTCATCTCATTCACGCCTTCAGTTTTGCTGCTTACACTAAAATTTGAGGGTTTTGCTCCCAACCACCTCCTACCTTCTAGAAAATAAACTTAGCAAAGCTCTCACCTCAAGGTGTTTACTCAGCCTGCTTGTTGTCCAGTTAGTGAGAGAAGAGAGATCCTATGAATTCTGCCTGACCCTGCCCTTATAGAGCAGGATTAACAAAAAAAAAAAAAAAAAAAAAAAAAAAAGATGGATTTCAGTCCAGCCTCAAGCATCAAAGGTGGCAATCTTATGAACCCCCAGGTTTTGGGACATTTTTGAATGTTGGTTTATTCTCCTGGTGGCTGAAATACAGAGGTAACTTCGGGCACGTTTCAGTGTTTGACTAAAAACTGTTGTGTTCTTGAGGAGTCAAAGGCTTCAATGAAAGCCTTGGAAGCAGCAGAATAAACCAAGAAGCCCAGTGGAAGTTAAGAAGAGCTTTATCAAAAGAATTCACCAGTTCTTGTGGCGGTTTTATATTTGATTCCTACATGAAGTGCTGTCCTGGTTTACAATACAACATACATCTTCTACTACCATCTGATAAGGGTGATCATCCTTATCTCTGTGGGAAATGTCTCCTGTTGATGGGCCATCACTGATAAGGGTGATCACCCTTATCTCTGTGGGAAATGTCTCCTGTTAATGGCCCATCACTGATAAGGGTGATCATCCTTATCTCTGGGGAAATGTCTCCTGTTAATGGGCCATCACTGATAAGGGTGATCATCCTTATCTCTGGGGAAATGTCTCCTGTTCACGGCCCATCACTGATAAGGGTGATCATCCTTATCTCTGTGGGAAATGTCTCCTGTTAATGGGCCATCACTGATAAGGGTGATCATCCTTATCTCTGGGGAAGTATCTTCTGTTAATGGGCCATTGAGTCCCACTGTATAACTGATAAGATTCCATCATCCCATTGGGAGATGCTCCAGCCAGGAGGAAGAGCCAAGCCTTTCCTACCTAGATAAAAACTGAGGTTTAGAACGCCAAAGGCAGCCTTTTCCCACTGGATTCCAGAGGAAGAACCAGGTTTTTATCCACATCATCGCTGGAGCCTTTGGAGGAAAACTGCACCAGCCCCCTGACTGACAGGGTATCAGGTTGTATTCTGACTCTGTCAGTGGTTTTATTTTTATTATTGCATGTATTTTGTTTTTTCTTTTCTTTTTTTTTCCTCTTCCCTATTAAAAATTGTATTACTGACTTGAAGTCTCACTGGTTTTGCTGTTCAAACCAGTACAAGTGCAATCAGAGGAAATTCCCAGCTATCAGAGCTGGCTGCCTTCTGTCCTTCCCCAGCCTGATAAATGAGCCATGAAGAAGATGAACAACTGGAAGAGGCTGTTCCCAGCACCAGAGAGCTCCAAAAACCCCAGGTAAACACTGTGGAGTTCATCACCTGTCTCCTTTGCGCTGAAAAATCCAACAACTGACCCGGCACAGATCACCACAAAGCTTCCAGCAGCCTGAACTTTCCCCCAGCTTCTTTATCAGCCTGATAAAGCCTGATTAAAACCCACAGTTAATGGGCTCATTTGCATGCAGCCCACCTGTAATTAACTTTGTGCAGTGGAGGAGTGGAGCAGGAGAGGAGCTGAGGCAGGGCAGAGCTGATGGAATCTCCTCTCTCCCATTTTCAGAGCTTTTACTGGAGTCCCAGCAGAGCTCCAGCACCGAAATTCCGGGTGACAGAACAGCTCAGGGCTCTCCTGACATCATTTGGAGGGAAGGGTTTGGGAATTTCTCTCAGGGGATTTTCATCCCTGCAGTGCTCGGGACATCCAGAGGGGGGGGGAAAAAAAAAATCAAAATGCAGGATCTGAGAGCTCTGAGGAGCTCTGGAAAACTCTGAACATCACGAGCTGCAGGGATGCACAAGGATGTGGAGAGGGATCAGAGGACAAAAATGTGGCACTGGAGGCAGGGAAGGAAAATCACAGGTGAACAGCAGCACAGAAATTCCCTTTTTTTTTTTTCAGCTCAGAGCGAGGGGGTGACTGGCAGCCCTCAGGATTTATCACTGTGAAGTGACCTGGTGAAGAAATTCTCTCTCAGCCATAACTCTCCAGGAGTTCTGATTTCCAGGTGAATCCAAGAATGGAAGCAGAACTGGGAGAAGGAAAAAAGGCACCCCGCAAATGGCAGCGCCTTGGGGAGCTCTGCAGAGGCACCACGAGCCCTCCACCCCTCCAGAAATAATCCAGGAATGATCAGAAATGTTTTTATCATCTCACCCCCCTCAGCCTGAGAAAGGGAAATTCCTTCTCCTTCCTCCAATCCTTCCAGAACTCTCCTTCCTCTCCTGCTCCCCTGTTCCTAAAGACTGGAGTTCAACACTTCCCAAATCAAGATATTCTCAATTTTCCCCATTTCCAGCCCCCTCTGGGCTAAAGTCAGCATGGAAGGATCTGTGGAATTTTAACGAAAATTATTTCTATTGCTAGCAACATCTGCTGTGTCTAAATTTATAATTAAAGTGAAATCATGCATGCAAAAAAAGGAAAAAAAAAAAAGAATCAATGAGTTTCCATTTTGATTTTTTTTTTTAATGTTGAAAGAAGTTATTTGATTAACTCTGCTTTAACCTGAATTTCTGGCAGCTTTAAAAACACCCACAAAAAATACCTGTAACTCTATTTTATATATATATATATATATATTTTTTTTTTTCCCCCTGGGATTTAGACAGACTTTGACAAAACATTGACGTGGAAAAAAAAAAAAAAAAAACCCAAAAAAACCACGAAGTCACCGCAAATTACCGGAGGTGGGTTTTATTTAAAAAAAAATAAAAAATAAATAAAAAATAAATAAAAATAAGATACTGGCTGGATGGAATACCTGCTATTTTGATGTTCATGTTGCTGTCCAGCAGGAGGTTTTCAGCTTTGAGGTCCCTGTGCACGATTTTCCTGCCGTGGCAATATTCCACTGCTGAAAGGATCTGCCAGAATTTTCTCCGTGCCTCGGGCTCGCTCAGGCGCCCGTGGGCAGCCAGGTAATCTGAAAAGAAATCAGAATGAAAGAAAAGAAATAAAATCAGCCAAAATCTGGTTTAAATCAGGCTGGACAGCAGGAAAAAAACACTGATATTTCATGATTTTCCCAAAAAAAAAATTAGCACGAGGATATCCCAAGATTCCACTTCAATCTCCCAGTGAAACTCCCTAAAAATGGGAAAAATTAATTTTTGTCTCCTCTCTCTTTTACAGTTACTTGGTCACTGTTTGATCAATATTTTAATTACAGAACTCCTAATTTGGGAAATAAAAGCAGCACAAATCTGGTTTAAATCAGGCTGGACAGCAGGAAAAAAAACACTGATATTTCATTATTTTCCCAAAATAAATTTAGCACAAGGATATCCAATCTCCAGCCTCAATCTCCCAGCCAAACTCCCTAAAAATGGGAAAAATTAATTTTTGTCTCCTCTCTTTTATAGCTACCTGGTCACTATTGGATCAATATTTTAATTACAGAATTTCTAATTTGGGAAATAAAAGCAGCCAAAATCTGGTTTAAATCAGGCTGGACAGCAGGAAAAAAACACTGATATTTCATGATTTTCCCAAAAAAAAAATTAGCACGAGGATATCCCAAGATTCCACTTCAATCTCCCAGCCAAACTCCCTAAAAATGGGAAAAATTAATTTTTGTCTCCTCTCTCTTTTACAGTTACTTGGTCACTGTTTGATCAATATTTTAATTACAGAACTCCTAATTTGGGAAATAAAAGCAGCCAAAATCTGGTTTAAATCAGGCTGGACAGCAGGAAAAAAATCACAGATAATTCATGATTTTCGCAAAAAAAAAAATTAGCACGAGGATATCCCAAGATTCCACTTCAATCTCCCAGTGAAACTCCCTAAAAATGGGAAAAATTAATTTTTGTCTCCTCTCTCTTTTACAGTTACTTGGTCACTGTTTGATCAATATTTTAATTACAGAACTCCTAATTTGGGAAATAAAAGCAGCACAAATCTGGTTTAAATCAGGCTGGACAGCAGGAAAAAAACCACTGATATTTCATGATTTTCCCAAAATAAATTTAGCACAAGGATATCCAATCTCCAGCCTCAATCTCCCAGCCAAACTCCCTAAAAATGGGAAAAATTAATTTTTGTCTCCTCTCTTTTATAGCTACCTGGTCACTATTGGATCAATATTTTAATTACAGAATTTCTAATTTGGGAAATAAAAGCAGCCAAAATCTGGTTTAAATCAGGCTGGACAGCAGGAAAAAAACACTGATATTTCATGATTTTCCCAAAAAAAAAATTAGCACGAGGATATCCCAAGATTCCACTTCAATCTCCCAGCCAAACTCCCTAAAAATGGGAAAAATTAATTTTTGTCTCCTCTCTCTTTTACAGTTACTTGGTCACTGTTTGATCAATATTTTAATTACAGAACTCCTAATTTGGGAAATAAAAGCAGCCAAAATCTGGTTTAAATCAGGCTGGACAGCAGGAAAAAAATCACAGATAATTCATGATTTTCCCAAAAAAAAAATTAGCACGAGGATATCCCAAGATTCCACCTCAATCTCCCAGCCAAACTCCCTAAAAATGGGAAAAATTAATTTTTGTCTCCTCTCTCTTTTACAGTTACTTGGTCACTGTTTGATCAATATTTTAATTACAGAACTCCTAATTTGGGAAATAAAAGCAGCACAAATCTGGTTTAAATCAGGCTGGACAGCAGGAAAAAAACCACTGATATTTCATGATTTTCCCAAAATAAATTTAGCACAAGGATATCCAATCTCCAGCCTCAATCTCCCAGCCAAACTCCCTAAAAATGGGAAAAATTAATTTTTGTCTCCTCTCTTTTATAGCTACCTGGTCACTATTGGATCAATATTTTAATTACAGAATTTCTAATTTGGGAAATAAAAGCAGCCAAAATCTGGTTTAAATCAGGCTGGACAGCAGGAAAAAAATCACAGATAATTCATGATTTTCCCAAAAAAAAATTAGCACGAGGATATCCCAAGATTCCACTTCAATCTCCCAGTGAAACTCCCTAAAAATGGGAAAAATTAATTTTTCTCTGCTGCATCTTTTTATGGGATTTTTAATTCAAATATTATTTATGAGGCTTTGTTACCTTGGGTTTTACAGGATTTTTGATTTATTATTATTATTATTATTATTATTATTATTATTATTATTATTATTATTATTTCTTCCATCCTCACACAGGGCACCACATATCAGTGGTTTGGGCTTTTTTTGGGTTTTTTTTTGTTTTGTTTTGGGTTTTTTTTGTGGTTTTTTTTGGGTTTTGTTTGTTTCTTTTTGTGTTCATTGTTTTGTCTTTTTTTGTTTGTTTTTTTTTGGTTTGTTTTTTTTTGGTTTTGTTTTTGGTTTTTTTTTGTTTTCTGTTTTTTGTTTGCTTTTTTTGTTTGTTTTTCTGTTTGTTTTTTTCCAGTCACAGCTGGGACAGGAGCACAGGACACAGGATTTTCATCTTTGGACTCAGTCATTTATTAATTTATATTTTTTAATAGAACTTTTAGCAAATAAACTAAAACCAACAAAAATGGAGCTGCATTTTGCTCAACACAAGATCTTTTAAGGCCTAATTATCCAATTAAAAAATTCACATTTATATTATTTATATTTTTGGCTAAACACTTGTGACTCACAGCTTAACTAAAAACTAATTAAAATTAAGAAAAAGGAATAAAAAGGAAGAGCTAATTAAAATTAAGAAGGAATAAAAAGGAAGAAGAACTAATTAAAATTAAAAAAAGGAATAAAAAGGAAGAAGAAATAATTAAAATTAAGAAGGAATAAAAAGGAAGAACTAATTAAAATTAAGAAGAAATAAAAAGGAAGAAGAAATAACTAAAATTAAGAGGAAATAAAAAGGAAGAGCTAATTAAAATTAAGAAGGAATAAAAAGGAAGAAGAAATAATTAAAATTAAAATAAGGAATAAAAAGGAAGAAGAAATAATTAAAATTAAAAAAAGGAATGAAAAGGAAGAAGTAATTAAAATTAAGAAGGAATAAAAAAGAAGAACTAATTAAAATTAAGAAGAAGAAATAAAAAGGAAGAAGTAATTAAAATTTAGAAGGAATAAAAAGGAAAAACTAATTAATATTAAGAAGAAGGAATAAAAAGGAAGAAGTAATTAAAATTAAGAAGGAATAAAAAGGAAGAGTTAATTAAAATTAAAAAATGGAATAAAAAGGAAGAAGAAATAATTAAAATTAAGGAGGAATAAAAAGGAAGAAGTAATTAAAATTAAGATGAAATAAAAAGGAAGAAGAACTAATTAAAATTAAAAAAGGAATAAAAAAAGAAGAACTAATTAAAATTAAGAAGAAGAAATAAAAAGGAAGAAGTAATTAAGATTAAAAAAAGGAATAAAAAGGAAGAGTTAATTAAAATTAAGAAGGAATAAAAAGAAGAACTAATTAAAATTAAGAAGAAATGAATAAAAAGAAAAGCTAATGCCTCAGAATTCATCTTTTCTTTTATATTGCTGTATTTTAAAACTTTCAATTTGAATTTTTCCCTGGGTGATTATTGCACAACTCCATTTAAAGTAACCCCCAATTATTCCAATTTCTTTTTTTCAATTTGGAATTTTTCTTTTTAAATGAAATCTCCAATTCCAGATCGAAAATTCCCATTTTTTAAATTTTTTTTTAAATTTTTTTTAATTAAATCTCCAATTCCAGATCTAAAATTCCCATTTTTTTAAAAATTTTTTTAAATGAAATCTCCAATTCCAGATCTAAAATTCCCATTTTTTAAAAAATTTTTTTAAAATTTTTTTAAATGAAATCTCCAATTCCAGATCTAAAATTCCAATTTTTTAAAAATTTTTTAAAAATTTTTTTTTAAATTAAATCTCCAATTCCAGATCTAAAATTCCCTTTTTTAAAAAAAATGGTTTTTAATTTTTTTTAATTAAATCTCCAATTCCAGATGTAAAATTCCCATTTTTAATTTTTTTTTTAAATTAAATCTCCAATTCCAGATCTAAAATTCCCATTTTTTAAAATTTTTTTAATTAAATCTCCAATTCCACATCTAAAATCCCCATTTTTTAAAATTTTTTTTTAAATTAAATCTCCAATTCCACATCTAAAATCCCCATTTTTTTTTTAAATTTTTTTTTAATTAAATCTCCAATTCCACATCTAAAATTCCCTTTTTTTTTAAAGTTTTTTTTAAATTAAATCTCCAATTCCACATCTAAAATCCCCATTTTTAAATTTTTTTTTAATTAAATCTCCAATTCCACATCTAAAAATCCCATTTTTTTTAATTTTTTTTTTTTATTTTTTTTTCCCCGTACTCCAGGAGTTCATTCTGAAATTTGAACGTGGAATTTTTTTGTCCTTCTTACCAAAAATTTCCCCGTTTTTGGCAAATTCTGTCACCAGGTACAGCATGTTTTTGGTCTCCATCACCTGTGGGGACAAAAATCACACGAGGGTTTGTGGGAAGAACAAAAAAAAAATTAAATAAAATTAAAAATGCACCAAAAATTGTATTTATTTTTATTTTTTGGGTTTTTTTTTTTGGTTTTTCTTGCTTTTAAAGTTGTGGAAGTTGTGCCCGGGGCGTGGGGTTGTCACAAATCTTGTGGGAAAGAATTAAAAGGAAAAGAAAAGAAATTAAAGAATCAAAGAAAAGAATAAAATAAAATAAAATAAAATAAAATTAAATTAAATTTTTAAAAAACAAAAAAAATTAATAAAAAAATCAAAAAAATTATCAAAAAATATTAAAAAAATAATCCAGAAATAATAAAAAAATCAAAGAAAAGAATAAAATAAAATAAAATAAAATTTTAAAAAAGAAAAAAATTAATAAAAAAAATTAAAAAAAATTATCAAAAAATAATAAAAAAATAATCCAGAAATAATAAAAAAAAATCAAAAGAATCAAAGAAAATAAATAAAAGAATCAAAGAAAAGAATAAAATAAAATAAAATAAAATAATAAAAAATAAAAAAATAATAATAAAAATCAAAAAATAATCAAAAAAATTATCAAAAATAATAAAAAAATAATCAAGAAAAGAATAAAAGAAAAGAAATAAAAGAATCAAAGAAAATAATAAAAAATAAAATAAAATAATAAAAAAATTAAAAAATAAAAAATAATAAAAAAATAATAAAAAAATAATCAAGAAAAAAATAAAATAATCAAAGAAAAGAAATAAAAGAATCAAAGAAAATAATAAATAAAATAAAATAAAATAAAATAATAAAAAGAAAAAATAATAAAAAAACAAAAAAATAATCAAAAAATAATTAAAAAATAATCCAGAAATAATAAAAAAATCAAGAAAAGAATCAAAGAAAAGAAATAAAAGAATCAAAGAAAATAATAAAAAAATATCAAAAAATAATAAAAAATAAATAACAGAATCAAAGAAAATAATTTTAAAAATAATCAAATAAAATAATAAAAAAATAAAAAATAATAAATAAAAATCAAAAAATAACAAAAAAAATCAAAAAATAATCCAGAAATAATCAAGAAAAGAAACAAAGAAAAGAATCAAAAAAATAAAAAAATAATCAAACAATAATAAAAAAAATCAAAAAATAATCAAGAAAATAATCGGGAAAAGAATCAAAGAAAAGAAATAAAATAATCAAAGAAAATAATAAAAAATATCTAAAAATAATCAAAAAATAAAGAAAAGAATCAAAGACAAGAATTAAATAAAATAATAAAAAATAATCAAATAAAATAATAAAAAATAAAAGATCAAATCAAATAATCAAATCAAATAATTGGAAATAATCGCTCTAATAATAGAAATAATTGCTGAATAATAGAAATAATTGCTTAATAATAGAATTAATTGCTCTAATAATGGAAAGAATTGTTCTAATAACATAAATAATTACTTAATCATGGAAATAATTGCTTAATAATAGAAATAATTTCTTAATAATGGAAATAATCAGAGTGGGATTATGAATGTGATTTGTTATTAGAAATAATTGTTTGATAATAGAAATAATTGCTTAATAACAGAAATAATTGCTTAATAATAGAAATAATTGCTCTAATAATAGAAATAATTGCTTAATAATAGAAATAATTGCTCTAATAACAAATAATTGCTTAATAATAGAAATAATTGCTCAATAATAGAAATAATTGCTCTAATAATGGGAAATAATTGCCCTAATAAAGGGAAATAATTGCTTAATAACAGAAATAATTGCTCTAATAACGGAAATAATGGCTTAATAATAGAAATAATTGCTCTAATAATGGAAATAATTGCTTAATAATGGAAATAATCAGAGTGGGATTTGGAATGTGATTTCTTATTAGAAATAATTGTTTGATAATGGAAATAATTGCTAATAATGGAAATAATTGCTCTAATAATAGAAATAATTGCTAATAATAGAAATAATTGCTCTAATAATAGAAATAATTGCTTAATAACAGAAATAATTGCTCTAATAACAAATAATTGCTTAATAATAGAAATAATTGCTTAATAATAGAATTAATTGCTCTAATAATGGAAAGAATTGTTCTAATAACATAAATAATTACTTAATCATGGAAATAATTGCTCAATAATAGAAATAATTGCTCTAATAATGGGAAATAATTGCCCTAATAAAGGGAAATAATTGCTTAATAACAGAAATAATTGCTCTAATAACAGAAATAATTGCTCTAATAATAGAAATAATTGCTTGATAATAGAAATATTTGCTCTAATAACAGAAATAATTGTTTGATAATAGAAATAATTGCTTTAATAACAGAAATAATTTCTTAACAGGGCAGAACGTCCCAAGAGGCTGCTCTGAAATTACAGCAAACGGGACCTTGAGGGGGATATTTCTGAAATAAATTCATTTATCCAAGGGACTTTTTAGGAATCATTAAAGGATATTTTAAAAATAAATTCATTTATCCAAGGAATTTTCAGCAATCATTAAAGGCCATTTTAATAAAAATAAATTCATTTATCCAAGGAACTTTTTAGCAATCATTAAAGGATATTTTAATAAAAATAAATTCATTTATCCAAGGAATTTTCAACAACCATTAAAGGATATTTTAATAAAAATAAATTCATTTATCCAAGGAACTTTTTAGCAATCATTAAAGGATATTTTAATAAAAATAAATTCATTTATGCAAGGAATTTTCAGCAGTCACTGAAGGATATTTTTTAAAAAATAAATTCATTTATCCAAGGAACTTTTTAGGAATCACTAAAGGATATTTTAAAGAAAATAAATTCATTTATGGAAGGAACTTTTAGCAATCATTAAAGGATATTTTAATAAAAATAAATTCATTTATCCAAGGAATTTTCAGCAACCATTAAAGGATATTTTAATAAAAATAAATTCATTTATCCAAGGAATTTTCAACAACCATTAAAGGATATTTTAATAAAAATAAATTCATTTATCCAAGGAATTTTCAGCAGTCACTGAAGGATTTTTTAAAAATAAATTCATTTATCCAAGGAACTTTTCAGGAATCATTAAAGGCCATTTTAATAAAAATAAATTCATTTATCCAAGGGACTTTTTAGGAATCATTAAAGGATATTTTAAAGAATAAATTCATTTATGGAAGGAGCTTTTAGCAATCCCTAAAAGCCATTTTAAAGAAAATAAATTCATTTCTGGAAGGAATTTTGAAGCCATCACGGCCGCCCGGGAGCGATTCCCATTCTGAAATTTCAATGCCCTCAACACCTGGAATGAGAAATTCAGAATTCTGCCGTGTTCTGCTTTTTGCTTTTTGCTTTTTGCTTTTTGCTTTTTGTTTCTTTCCCTTCGCTCCGCGGAAGGAACCGAGCGCAGAAATCGCCCAAAGGTTCCCAAAGCGCCCCCCTGGAACCCCCCCTGCCCTTCAGCCCCCGCCAACTTCTCCTTCTCCTTCTTCTCCTTCTTCTCCTTCTCCTTCTTCTCCTTCTCCTCCTTCTCCTTCTTCTCCTTCTTCTCCTTCTTCTCCTTCTCCTTGTCCTTGTCCTTCTTCTCCTTCTTCTCCTTCTCCTCCTTCTCCTTCTTCTCCTTCTTCTCGTTCTCCTCGTTCTCCTTCTTCTCCTTCTCCTTCTTCTCCTTCTTCTCCTTCTTCTCGTTCTCCTCGTTCTCCTTCTTCTCCTTCTCCTTCTTCTCCTTCTCCTTCTTCTCCTTCTCCTTCTTCTCCTTCTCCTTCTTCTCCTTCTCCTTCTTCTCCTTCTCCTTCTTCTCCTTCTCCTTCTTCTTCTTCTCCTTTTCCTTCTCCTTCTTCTCCTTCCTCTTCTCCTTCTTCTCCTTCTCCTTCTTCTTCTTCTCCTTTTCCTTCTCCTTCTCCTTCTCCTTCTTCTCCTTCTCCTTCTTCTCCTTCTTCTCCTTCCTCTTCTCCTTCTTCTCCTTCTCCTTCTTCTTCTTCTCCTTTTCCTTCTCCTTCTTCTCCTTCTCCTTCTCCTTCTCCTTCTCCTTCTTCTCCTTCTCCTTCTTCTCCTCCTTCTCCTTCTTCTCCTTCTTCTCGTTCTCCTCGTTCTCCTTCTTCTCCTTCTCCTTCTTCTCCTTCTTCTCGTTCTCCTCGTTCTCCTTCTTCTCCTTCTTCTTCTCCTTCTTCTCCTTCTTCTCGTTCTCCTCATTCTCCTTCTTCTCCTTCTTCTCCTTCTTCTTCTCCTTCTCCTTCTCCTTCTTCTCCTTCTTCTCCTTCCTCTTCTCCTTGTCCTTGTCCTTCTTCTCCTTCTCCTTCTTCTCCTTCTTCTCGTTCTCCTCGTTCTCCTTCTCGTTCTCCTTCTCCTTCTTCTCCTTCTCCTTCTTCTTCTTCTCCTTCTCCTTCTTCTCCTTCCTCTTCTCCTTGTCTTTGTCCTTCTCCTTCTTCTCCTTCTCCTCCTTCTTCTCCTTCTTCTCCTTCTCCTCCTTCTTCTCCTTCTCCTTCTTCTCTTTCTCCTTCTTCTCCTTCTTCTTCTCCTTCTCCTTCTCCTTCTTCTCCTTCTCCTTCTTCTTCTTCTCATTCTCCTTCTCGTTCTCCTTCTTGTTCTTGTTCTCCTCCTTCTTCTCCTTCTTCTTCTCCTTCTCCTTCTTCTTCTTGTTCTTCTTCTGCTTCTTCTTCTTCTGCTTCTTCTTGTTCTTCTTCTTCTTCTTCCTCTTCTTCTTCTCCTTCTCCTTCTCCTTCTCCTTCTCCTTCTCCTTCTCCTTCTTCTTCTTGTTCTGCTTCTTCTTGTTCTTCTTCTTGTTCTTCTTCTTGTTCTTCTTCTTCTTGCAGCAAACTCTTCCCCATCTCAACAGAAATGGGGGGAAAAAAGGGAAAAAAAGCCACAAAGGGAAAAGCGGTTCCTTACCTGGTAGAGTTTAATGATGTGCGGGTGGTCGAGCATCTTCATGATCTGCACCTCCCTGTAGATCTTCTGCAGGTTCACAGCGTCCAGCTGGGATTTGTCAATGATTTTTATTGCTACCTGCAGAGGGAAAGGCAGGGTGAAAAACTCCCCCAGTGCCACTGACTTTCATCCCTTCATTCTTTTTATTTCTTAATTATTTTTGTCAATTATTTTTATTTTATCAATTATTTTTATTTTGTCAGATTTTTGTCAATTATTTTTATTTTGTCGATTATTTTTATTTGTCAATGATTTTTATTTGTTAATTATTGTTGTCAGTGATTTTTATTTGTCGATGATTTTTATATATTAATTATTGTTCAGTGATTTTTATTTGTCGATGATTTTTATTTATTAATTCTTGTTGTCAGTGATTTTTATTTGTCAATGATTTTTATTTGTTAATTATTGTTCAGTGATTTTTATTTGTCAATGATTTTTATTTGTTAATTATTGTTCAGTGATTTTTATTTGTCGATGTTTTTTATTTGTTAATTATTGTTGTCAGTGATTTTTATTTGTCGATGATTTTTATTTATTAATTATTGTTCAGTGATTTTTGTCGATGATTTTTATTCGTTAATTATTGTTCAGTGATTTTTATTTGTCAATGATTTTTATTTGTTAATTATTGTTCAGTGATTTTTATTTGTCAATGATTTTTATTCATTAATTATTGCTGTCAGTGATTTTTATTTGTCGATGATTTTTATTCATTAATTATTGTTGTCAGTGATTTTTATTTGTCAATGATTTTTATTCGTTAATTATTGTTCAGTGATTTTTATTTGTCGATGATTTTTATTCATTAATTATTGTTGTCAGTGATTTTTATTTGTCGATGATTTTTTATTCATCAGAGATTTTTGATTTGTCAGTGATCATTTTTGTCAATGATTTTTATTCTATTATTTCCCTATTTATTTAATTTTTTTTTTAAATTTATATAGAAATGGTGTTTGTTCACCCCGAGTTTCATTTTATTAATGCTGGAGCAGGAGCAAACAATGGAATTCCCACTAATGCTTCCAATTATAGCAGAATTCCACAAATTATTGAACACGGGGGACACAGAAATCCACAGCAGGTGAACTTCATTCCCTGCTCTGATTCCGGGCCCACCTGAATTCATAATTAATTCACTTTATTTTTATTATTATTATTTATTTTTTAATTATTATTTTTTTATATATTTTATTCACATAATTAATCCACTATTTCTTCAGGTCACGCTGATTTTTTTTTCCCTCCACCTCTTTTTAAAATTCCCTCATCTTTCCCCAACCCCCTGGAAAATGGGATTCTGTTGTGAGGGAATAATAAACTGGGAAAAATGTGTGTAAATCTGGGGTTGTTTTGAAGGTGCAGGATGTGCTTTTACGGAGCTGAATTATCCAAAACAAACAAAAAGTTTTTGTTGGTTTTTTTTTTTTTTTTTTAAAAAAAGAAGAGAGATGCGGGATTTTTTTTTTTTTTTTTTTTTTTGGAACATCCAAAATTTTGAACAAAACACCTTTATCAAAATTCACAGCAAGCCATTAAAAGCAACCAAAAGAGATTCACATCCTACAGAATTCCCAGCATTTCCAGTTATTCCATTATTTTTATTTTTTATTTTTTCCCTTCAAAACATGGAGCTGAGAAACTTAAGGGAACTGCGATGCTCAAGGTGGAAAAACCTGAAAAATTCTGTGTTTTAAATTATGGAGAGGTTGCTCAAAACAACAAAAATTCCAGAATTGATCACCTGCTGCTTCTCCATTTTGTCACCTCCCGATTTTATTCCCGTTCCTTCTATTAAACTTACACTTTATCTCAAATATAAAATTCGATAATGAAGGACGCAAATAATCATTGATGCAGATTTGGGAAGGAAAAGAAATAACAAAAAAAAAAAAAAAATCATCACACAAAAACTTTTTCATCTTCCCCTAATTTGAGCTCATGCTTCATTCAGTAATTCCTGGTTGCTGTTGATTTTTTGCAGGATTTCTCAGCTTAAAGGGGGAAAAAAAACCAAAAAAACAAAACAAAACCTCACAAAACTTTTCCCTAGAAAGTCGTAAAGTGTCAAAACCATCACAAACAAACCAGCAGATCCTGAGACGTCAGGAAATATTCATTAAAAAACAACAATTGTGTCACTTTTCTGATTTTTGTCCAATTAATTTTTACACATCTCGGGAATCAGGGCTGTCCCCTCTCCCCATGGTGTGGTTCCACCTCCAGAGGAGCTCACTGATTTTTTTTTTTTTTTTAATTTTTTTTAAAATTTTTAAAATTTATTTCTTTATTTATAACCCAGCGAAAGGATAGATCCGGAGCAATCCGATATTCCCAGAAAAAAAAAAAAAAATAAAAAAAAAAAAAAAAGGGAATTCATCTCCCACTCAAGGCATTCTCCAGTCTCAGGGATAAAAAGAATTCCAGGTCTCTGCAGCTCCCAACTTCCAACGACCACAAAAATTCCATCATTTTTTTTCTTTTTTAAACTCTGGTTTCCCAGATAACAGAAGTTTTCCCTAGAAACCCCTGGGTAACTCATGTGTCCTTTTCCTCCCATGCCTCCCGCAGCTTCTCCGATCGCGTCGTTCCCTAAAAAAAAATTATAATTTTCTAGAAATAAAATAAAAAATTTTTAAAGAAAAGTGCATTTTTTTTACATCTTGACATGGTTAAAATCCTCGAGCGGCTCTTCCTTCCTGAGCGCCAACCAGGAAAACACGATTAGAGGGGGAAAAAAGCATTAATAATTAATTTAAAAAAAGAAAAAAACAAAACAAAAAAAAAACAGGAACGGGCCACACAAATTTGGGATCATGGCTGGAGATCCTCGTGTAACTCCCTCTTCCAAAATTTTCTATTTTCTTCCTTTTCCAGATGTTTCCTATCCCGTCTCAGACATTTAAAATAAAACAACCCTGAAAGACTGAAACCAAAACCTCCTGCAAGGAAACCAAGTCCCAGATTTGGAGCAGAGTGGCTCCAGAATAATCCACTTGACAGAAAAATCCACTTTCCAGGGAAATTCCCTTTCCAGAAAAAAAACATTTTCCAGAAAAATCCAGGTCCAGAAAACTTCACTTTCCAGAAAAATCCAATTTACAGAAAAAAAAACACTTTCCAGGGAAATTCCCTTTCTAGAAAAAGTTCTCTTTCCAGAAAAATCCACTTTCCAGAAAAATCCCTTTTCCAGAAAAATCTCCTTTCCAGAACAATTCACTTTCCAGAAAAATCCACTTTACAGAAAAATTCACTTTCCAGAAAAATCTCCTTTCCACAAAATTCTGCTTTCCAGAAAAATCCACTTTCCAGAAAAATCTCCTTTCTAGAAAAGTTCACATTCCAGAAAAATCTGCAAAAAATCCAGTTTCCAGGAAAATCCCCTTTCAGAAAAATCTCCTTTCCAGAAAAAGCACCATTCCAGAAAAAAAAAATTTCCAGAAAAATCCCTTTTCCAGTTTTTTTTTTTTATCCAGAAAAATCCACTTTCCAGGAAAATCTCCTTTCCAGAAAAATCCCTTTTCCAGATATTTTTTATTTCCCCCGCAGAAAAATCCACTTTCGAGGAAAATCCAGTTTCCAGGAAAATCCCCTTTCAGAAAAAATCTCCTTTCCAGAAAAAGCACCATTCCAGAAAAATATATTTTCCAGAAAAATCCCTTTTCCAGATTTTTTTTTAATCCAGAAAAATCTCCTTTCCAGAAAAATCCCTTTTCCAGATATTTTTTTTTTTTCCCCCCAGAAAAATCCACTTTCAAGGAAAATCCAGTTTCCAGGGATATCCCCTTTCCAGGAAAATTCACTTTCCAGAAAAATCTCCCTTCCAGAAAAACCCCCTTTCCAGAGAAGTTCACTTTCCAGGAAAACCTCCTTTCCAGAAAAATCTCCTTTCCAGAAAAATTCACTTTCCAGAAAAGTTCACTTTCCAGGAAAACCCACTTTCCAGAAAAATCTCCCTTCCAGAAAAATCCCCTTTCCAGGAAAATCTTTCCAGAAAAATCCACTTTCCAGAAAAATTCACTTTCCAGGAAAATCCCCTTTCCAGTAAAATCCCGTTTGCAGGAAAATCCACTTTCCAGAAAAATCTCCTTTCCAGAACAATTCACTTTCCAGAAAAATCCCCTTTCCAGAAAAATCCCTTTTCCAGAAAAATCTCCTTTCCAGAAAAGTTCACTTTCCAGAAAAATCCCCTTTCCAGAAAAATCCCTTTTCCAGAAAAATCTCCTTTCCAGAAAAATCTCCTTTCCAGAAAAGTTCACTTTCCAGAAAAATCCCCTTTCCGGAAAAATCCCTTTTCCAGAAAAATCTCCTTTCCAGAAAAATTCACTTTCCAGAAAAGTTCACTTTCCAGGAAAACCCACTTTCCAGAAAAATCTCCCTTCCAGAAAAATCCCCTTTCCAGGAAAATCTTTCCAGAAAAATCCACTTTCCAGAAAAATTCACTTTCCAGGAAAATCCCCTTTCCAGTAAAATCCCGTTTGCAGGAAAATCCACTTTCCAGAAAAATCTCCTTTCCAGAAAAGTTCACTTTCCAGAAAAATCCCCTTTCCAGAAAAATCCCTTTTCCAGAAAAATCTCCTTTCCAGAAAAATCTCCTTTCCAGAAAAGTTCACTTTCCAGAAAAATCCACTTTACAGAAAAATTCACTTTCCAGAAAAATCTCCTTTCCGGAAAAATCTCCTTTCCAGAACAATTCACTTTCCAGAAAAATTCACTTTCCAGAAAAATCTCCTTTCCGGAAAATCCCTTTTCCAGAAAAATCTCCTTTTCCAGAAAAATCTCCTTTCCAGAGTTCTGAGTTCCATTTCCTTTCCAAGAAAAGGGCAGGGCAGATGTGGGACAGGGCACGGGAGGTCGATGCTCCCCAGAAACCCCAAGTGACGTCCATACAAACATTCCCAAAATGACAAACGCGACTTGGATGGAAAGATTTGGACGAGTGCTTCCACGGAAACACCTTCACCGTTATCACAGCTAATCCTGACAACACGATGGAATTAATAATTTTATTAATTCACTTAATTGAACTTGGCGGCTCCAGAAATTCTGTTTAATGTGATTTGGGATAAGCTGGAAAACAAACGGCGCTGGAGCGCTGTGGAATGAGCAAACCACCTGCTCCCTCTGCTCTCAGAAGAGGTAAATTCATCCCAAAAAATTCATCTTCTTAAAAGGTGAATTTTGTGCTGCTCCAAAGCTCCAGCCCAGATTCCCTGAGCTCACCATTCCATGGACAACCATCCCCAGCACAGCGACCTGGAACAGTTCTGAGCACACACCAAGAACATCTGGAGCTGCAAACTCATGGGGACCGAGCTGCATTTCCACTTTCAATCGATTTTTAGCTCGCCACATTGCATCGAACCATCAAACCACCGAGGTTTTGGGGCTATTAAAAAGTTTTTTGGGGCTATTAAAAAGTTTTTTGGGGCTATTAAAAAGTTTTTTGGGGCTATTAAAATTTTTTTTTTTTGGGGGGGGGGGCTATTAAAAATCCGACTTGAAGGAAAAGCCCACTTGTTCTTTGCAAGCCTTGTGGAACTCCAAGTGTGTATTAAATAATTCCATAAAATGTAAATGTTGTAGGAGGGGCAGCAGCTGCCACCTCTGCTCCTCCGCTCAAACGCAGATTTAACGCCTCAGTTCATCCTGCATCTTCATCTTGCCAGGACCAGGGATGATTTTAGAGAAGAACCACTTGAAAATAGTTTAAAGATACTTAAAATCCAGCAAAGTCTGCCCGAGGATGTGAGGAGGAACAGGGAATTCAGCAGCTCCTTTTTGTCCATGAGCTCAGCTGTGTCTTGATGACGGGAAAAGGGATTTAATTCTTAGAGGTGGAGAAGCTCCTCCAAGCCACGGAGCAGTTTCCCATCTGAAAAGTGTGTTTTGTTTTGTTCCTAAACATTCAGCTTGCCAACAACTGCTGGCAACAGCTCGAAACAAACAACCAGAAAAAAAAGAAAAGAAAAAATATATATATAAATAAAAATCCCGAATTTCAATACATCATATCAGCACATCCTTCACCTGACAAGGAAAGCCAAAAGGGAATTCTCTGCCTTCCCTGATCTCCCCCTGCCACTGGTTTTTGCTGCTTGAGGAGTTCCATTCCAAGGTATCTTTGCAGCTTTCATGGTTTCTTCTTGTTTAAAAATACAAGGAGCTGCACTTATTTCCTTCCCTCTTTCACTGAAGGCCCGGGGAACTGGAGTTTGCTCAATCCTCCCCTGACATCTGGGAATTGCAGCTGCCAAGGAGTGAGGATGAAATGCTTGTCAAGAAAAGATGAAAGTTCTTCTGCTCCTCAGCCACTCCAACTCTAAGTTTTCATTGTTTTTCTTTTATTCATTTAGCTCTTGAAAGGAAAAACGAAGGCAAGAAGCAAACACCCAAACAAACAAACAAAAAAAAAACCACCAAAAAAACCCCAAAAAACCCAAACCACAACACAGCCTCCTGCTATAAGTTCTCATTCAAACAGAGCTTCGTCCCTGCAGCTTACAGAAATTCAGATTTGTTAACCCAGTACATCCTTAAAATAGATGAAACACGTTTCAATTAACAAACACAACTTCCTGCAGCCTGGAAAAACTCCCTGGTTTGTTGTGCAGCACAGGGAGCTGCTGTCCCTGCTGCAGTTCTTCACTTTGCAAATACCTGAGCACACCTGAACTGCTGCCACAGATCCCGTCAGGGGCTGGAGGGTCATCGCTCATATTGGTTTTGTTTTTTCCAGAGGGAAATACAAGTTGCCTGTATTGAAAAGCACATCTGGGATCCACAGGGACATCCAGGTTTTATTTTCACCTGGGGAGCAGAGAGCAGAGTTCCTCTGCAGGGGATTAATCCTTAGGGAGGGTTAATTAAAGCTTTTAGGGGTGGGTTCCCAAATTCCCTGCTTTTTCCAAGCACCACCTTCACCTACCCCAAACCTTTTCCCAATTCCACACCACAAACCTTTTCTCAATTCCACATCAATCCCAAACCTTTTCCCAATTCCACACCAATCCCAAACCTTTTCCTAATTCCACACCAATCCAAAACCTTTTCCTAATTCCACACTTATCCCAAACCTTTTCCTAATTCCACACCAATCCCAAACCTTTTCCCAATTCCACACCAATCCAAAACCTTTTCCTAATTCCACACCAATCCCAAACCTTTTCCTAATTCCACACCAATCCCAAACCTTTTCCCAATTCCACACCAATCCAAAACCTTTTCCCAATTCCACACCAATCCCAAACCTTTTCCTAATTCCACACCAATCCCAAACCTTTTCCTAATTCCACACCAATCCCAAACCTTTTCCCAATTCCACACCAATCCCAAACCTTTTCCCAATTCCACACCTATCCCAAACCTTTCCCTTATTACATCCCCATCCTATTTCCCTGGAAGCAAATCTCCACCTTCTCCAACTTCACGCTCCCAATTATTTCTGTTCTCTCCTCTCTTCCTCCCCAGGAAAATCTCTGCTCATTTCCACGCCTGGTTTGCAGGAGCTGCCCTGGGATCACAGGATTTCTGGGCAGTAGCAGGATAAAGAAAGGAGCGTGGCAGGAAAAAGCCACGTGGCCTCCACTCAGATGGCACCAAACACCCAAAGAAGCCAAGCAAAGGTCGGGTTCAGCCCCCCCTGGGTGGACTGGCAGAATAAAAGGTCAGGCAGCACCTCTATTATATCTATATTTTATAAAGATTTATATTCTATCTATATATTCTATATCAAGATATAACATGTCTTTATTAATCCCCTCAGTTTTTCCCAACTTTCACACTTCTGTTTGGTCGTTTAGAATTTTAGGGTTGCATTAATTCAAGTCACAATTTCTGATTTTTGTTTGCAGGCGCCCTGTGTTGTTCTCCTGCTTCACGTTTTGTTTTCATTCCTTTCTCACCTCTGCTCACAATTTATGGCAACAATTTTATCTCCTCATCTGTAGCCTTGCCCTAAAAAGGATGGGTTGTACAAAATCCATGAGTGCTGCATTCGAGGCAATAAGAACCCATCTTTTTTAATTTGATGGTTATTGGCTAGGCAAGAGTTGTGTAAAAAATATATATGTATTACTTTTAAAGTCAAAATTATATGAAAGGTAATTTCAAAATAGGTTTTTTGAGCAAGTCTCAACAGCATCACAGCATCCTCCTGTAGCACAGACCTGAGGGTGCACCAGCACAGCCTTTCCAGGACCTAAAAACTGAATGTTCTTCTAGAACAAGGCTGAAATATGAAAACCCTTCAGTCTGGAGTCATTAGCAAGAAGGATTTCCACTTTGCGTGCTCAGGGAACCAACGATCAGGTGAGCTGCTCCAAACTGGAAGTGCTTATTCCAAAGAGTATTTGGCTAGAATTAATTTCCTCTGACATCACCAGAAGTGATCTTAACGGGGTTCCCCTTCCTCAAAGATTGGGTAAATACTTCCAGCAACCAACTCAGCAATTCAGTTCCACAAAAACACTCTTGCATCTCTCACTGCAGAAGTCAGAGCTGCCTCAAAAATTTAAAGACCTTGACAAAAAAACCTCCAGCACAGGCAAATTTGCTGAAAAAAAAAAATAAAAAAAGAACGCAGAAGACAAAAAGGCTGCAGGCTGGACAGAAAATCTGGTTAAAAAAGAAAAAAATTAATTCAAGACTAACAGAATTCAGCAATTCCTTAGGACACACAGATGAAAGAATCTCCCAGCAATCAGGGAGTTTTTAAGTTCTGTGTTTTCTGTAACCATTGCTATTTTGAACAATGCTAAACAAGCACTCTTCCTAAAACGACAATAAAAACGGAGAATAAAGTTTTCATCTCCATCACAAAACCTGCCAAGGAAACCAGGGCTGAGTGACAAGCGAGTATCTCCAAGAGGAGCATTTGCAGGTCTGGCACATGGCACCAAACTCGGAAAGGGAACGGTGGCACCGCTTGGCTCCTCAGCAGGAGCAAGGACGGGCTCAGAAAGAGCGGGGTTTGTGAGGAACTTGAGGAACAAGGCAAGAGGAGAACTTTCCTTGTCCCTGGCACACGAAGCTCATCAATCACAGCGTGGCCAGAGCCCGGGAGCACCGGGCTGAGCTGAGCTCCGGGCTGCAGGGCATTTTCCCGTTCCTGGAAGGAATGAATTTCCCACTCAAGCCCACGGTGAATAACCGCAGGCATTCCCAGTGTGCACTCGGGACAGGATCTGAACGACTTTTGTCAGGTTCGGAGCAGCGCAGGAACCTCTTCTTCAGTCAGCAATGAAAGCCAGGTTCCCAAAAAGCTCACCTGTAGGTGCAGCAACCCAAACTACCTAAAACAACACACAAGAGGAAGCTGCTCCTTCAGAGCCATTGCTCTCACCACATACCTCCTTTTTTTGGTTTTTTTTTGGTTTTTTTTTTTTTTTTTCTTTTAAAGTGAACACGACTGCGTTTTTATGCAGGCAGACTGACTATCATTTCTGGTTTAGGTAAAGCACCGGGTACCAACAATAATCACCGGGTAATACACGGTGGGGCGGTTAAACAAAGAGGAGAAAAATGGAAAAATGGTTGGATTCGGTGAAGTTACAGGATGCTGCGCTGGAGAACTGAGCACACACAGACACACAGACAGACACATAGACGGACACACGGACACACGGACACACGGACACACAGACACAGGGACACACGGACACACGGACACAGGGACACACGGACACACGGACAGACAGACACACAGACACACAGACAGACACACAGACACACAGACACACAGACAGACACACAGACACACAGACAGACAGACAGACACACGGACACACAGACGGACACACAGACACACAGATGGACACACAGACACACAGACAGACACACAGACACACGGACACACAGACACACAGACACACAGACACACGGACACACGGACACACAGACACACAGACACACAGACACACAGACACACGGACAGACAGACACACAGACAGACACAAGTTCCTCTGCTGGAACAGCTAACCCAGCATTGCCCAGCTCAGGAATCCCTCAAACACCCAGGGCATGACAGCAGGAACAGCACAAGGTTTGACCTGGGAGCAGAAAGTGCTCCAGCAGCACGGGAGCACCCTGGGGGAGCCATCCCGGCAGAGATGTCACCACACCTGGGGGTGCCATCCTGGTAGAGATGTCACCACACCTGGGGGAGCCATCCCGGCAGAGATGTCACCACACCTGGGGGTGCCATCCTGGTAGAGATGTCACCAACCTGGGGGTACCATCCTGGTAGAGATGTCACCACACCTGGGGGTGCCATTCTGGCAGAGACGTCACCAACCTGAGGGTGCCATTCTGGCAGAGATGTCACCACACTTGGGGTGCTATCGTGGCAGAGATGTCACCTCCCTTGGGGTGCCATCCTGGTAGAGATGTCACCACACCTGGGGGAGCCATCCTGGCAGAGATGTCACCTGCTTTGGGGTGCCATTCTGGCAGAGATGTCACCACCCTGGGGGTGCCATCCTGGTAGAGATGCCACCACCCTTGGGGTGGCATCTTTAGGGTGGCATCCCTAGGGGTGACACCTAGCGGGTGACATCCTCGGGCATTCCCCCCGCGGCCTTGGCGTTCTCCTGCCCTTACCCGCAGGATGCGAGCAGAACCCCCACCCCCCCTCCATCACTCGGGGCAGCTCCGAGCCCCCAGCACGGCCGCGTCCCCGCGGGAGGTGCCGGAAGGGACAAAAAGCGGCGCGGAGCTCTCTCGGCGGCCCCTGCCCCGCGGCCCCGCCGCTCCCCCGGCCGTGCCCACCTCGCTGCGGGTGATGCGGTGCCTCGCCAGCTTCACCACGGCGAAGTTGCCCTTGCCCAGCGTGCCCTCGATGTCGTAGAAACCGACCCGGACGGGGCCGAGCCCGCGGGGCAGCAGCGCCGGGGGCCGCCGGGGCTCGGCCATCACCATGCTGGGCTCGGGGGGCGGCTCCGGCTCCGGCTCCGGCTCCGGCTCCGGCTCCGGTTCTCGCTCCGCGCGGCGCCCCCGGGGCCGCGCCGCCCCCTCCGCCAGCACCGGCGTCACCGCGCGCGTCACCGCGGGAGGAGCCTCGCCATGGCAACCGTGCGGCACGGCCCGGCCCGGCCCGGGGCCAGCACTGCCCGGAGGGACAGCGGGGACAGCGGGGACAGCGGGGACAGAGGGGACACCGGGGACAGAGGGGACACCGGGGACAGAGGGGACAGAGGGGACAGCGGGGACAGAGGGGACAGCGGGGATACCGGGGACAGCGGGGACAGAGGGGACAGAGGGGACAGCGGGGACACCGGGGACAGAGGGGACAGCGGGGATACCGGGGACAGCGGGGACAGCGGGGACACCGGGGACAGAGGGGACAGAGGGGACAGAGGGGACACCGGGGACAGAGGGGACAGAGGGGACAGCGGGGACAGAGGGGACAGCGGGGATACCGGGGACAGCGGGGACACCGGGGACAGAGGGGACAGCGGGGACAGAGGGGACACCGGGGATACCGGGGACAGCGGGGACACCGGGGACACCGGGGACAGAGGGGACAGAGGGGACAGCGGGGATACTGGGGACAGCGGGGACAGCCGGGACAGAGGGGACAGAGGGGACAGCGGGGACAGAGGGGACAGCGGGGACACCGGGGACAGAGGGGACAGCGGGGACAGAGGGGACAGCGGGGACACCGGGGATACTGGGGACAGCGGGGACACCGGGGACAGAGGGGACACCGGGGATACTGGGGACAGCGGGGACACCGGGGACAGAGGGGACACCGGGGATACTGGGGACAGCGGGGACACCGGGGACAGAGGGGACACCGGGGATACTGGGGACAGCGGGGACACCGGGGACAGAGGGGACACCGGGGATACTGGGGACAGCGGGGACAGAGGGGACAGAGGGGACAGCGGCACCGGACACGGGACAGCGCCAGCACCGCCGGGCGGGGGGGTACGGGCAGGGGACACCGGCACAGGACACGGGGACACTGGCACAGGACAGCGGGAACAGCAGCACTGGACACGGGGACAGCAGCACTGGACACGGGGGACACCGGCACTGGACACGGGGACACCGGCACTGGACACGGGGAACCCCGCGGGACCCGCGCTGTGTCCCCCGCTGTGGCTGGGAAGCCACCGGAGCCCCCCGCGCTGGCATCGCCCCGCTCGGTGCCCTTGCAGAGGGAAAGTCACCGGGGCTGGTGGCACGGGCTGGTTTGGGGTGTCTGCACCCCCTGGGCAGAGCTGGCACCCTGCACGGGAAAAGCTTCTGGCTCGCATTGGGGTGACACCTGGGGGTTTTTACATTTACGGCTGTTGTTCCTCACCCTGTCACACGGAACAGAGCCGGGCCCCGTCCTCTGACCCCTCGGAGATGTTCGTGTGCCCTGGTGCCATCCTCTCAGCTTCCCTAAGGCAAACACACGCAGCTTGTTTTTAGATGAAGAGAAATGAGGCAGCCCCAGGTGTGTCTGTCCAGCCCCAGGTGTGTCTGTCCAACCCCAGGTGTGTCTGTCCAGCCCCAGGTGTCCCCAAGCCCAGGTATCTCCAGGGGCTCCACACACAAAACCCCAAGGTTCTGCACCTGGACCAGGCTCTGCGTATCCCAAATGCAGTTTCCTGACAGAAATCCCCGTCCCTGGCACTGAGCAGCATTTCCAGTGGGCCAAGTTACTCCAGATCACAACGATGCACATGGACAGGATGATTTTTGCAGGTCCTTTCTCAGTGAATTATTGTTATTAATTTGTATTTTCCTTCGCATTTGGACAGGCAGATTTGACAGCTCTCTTGGGCCCTTTGACCTGGAATGGTCTGAGGACTTTCAGAGCCGAGAGTGTGTGAAAAAAATTTAAGGCCCTTTCTGCTGGGTTTCCTTTTCAGTGCTAAGTCTGCTGACTCTGCTTTAGGTGTGCGCTTACAGTTTAAAATTCCACGTTTGTTTCAGCAATCTTTGCTCTCCCAGTTCATGCCTGTCCCTCCCTCTCCCCTGCTCCATCTCAGCCTGGAGGATTGGTGCCTTTCTGATATTTGGGAGCCAGGAATCAGCCCTGGAATCTCTGCTGAGTTCCCCTGACTAAACAAGGGCTGTCCCAAAGCTGATGGCACAACACGTGCCTGTTGAATCAGCAACAGCCACAGAGCTCTGTGAACACCCAGCGTGGACACAAACAGCTCAAAACAGAGCCTGGACATTAAAAAAAAAAAAAAAAAAAAAAAAAAAAAAAATGTGGAAGGGATCAAGGAACAAAGCTGTGTCGTTCTTCCCCTTTTTAGACAGGTTTTACACGTAAAGCTGCCTCATCCTTGAGAAAAGTTACTTTTGTTCCGTGTCACACCCTGCTGACTGTTCTGCAGAGGGAACTGAAGGTCTCTGTGCAGAAATGAATGCTTGTCCTTCACTGCTGATGCCATTCCTCCCAGGAGTGACATTTCGGGATGACGCTGCTGGCTCGGGCTGCCACGGGGGATGAGGGAGCTGCTGCTGCTCGATTTATCCCCTGCAGAAGTTGTGGCAGTGAGTAACCGATGGCTCGGGTTAGTCAGACATCCACCCTTTCAGTGATTGATGGGTACGTGAGAGAGCTTTCCAAAATCCTCTTCGAATAGCGAATGGTGTCATCCCGAGCTGCCACTTGCCAAATTTCACTCCTCTTTCACCTTTTCTTCCCATCCAAACTCGGCTGTGTCAGAATTTGGTTTTTTTTATTCCCTTATAGAATGTTACCTAATACTCCTTCTCAGCCACGTCATTCCACGTGAAGCTTTTAGCCTTAAAACATTTCTTTGCTTCCTGCCCACTTTTCAAGCCTCGGCCCGGTGCAAAATGAATGATTAAGCCGAGATTTTGGTGCTTGGAAGAGAAAAACTTCTGCAGAAACCCCCACCACAAAGCCGGAAAGTTCAGGTCACGAAAACACGGCTTAGAAACGCTGCAGGAGGAGTTGCGCCCACAAAATAAAAAGAAAAAAATTAAACTAAAAAATGTTTCTTGCTCTGCTCTAAGGAAAAAGGGATTCAAGCTCCTCCCGGATGCCGCTTTTGCAGGATCCTGATTCTGCAGGACACGAACGTGGAGCGCACATGCCCTCGTGTGGTGGCCGCTCCCGCACATCCTCCCGCGGCTGGGATGCTCCAGAGGAGGCGTCAAACAGACAAAATCACAACATTTCCTCGCCTTAACCCCTCCCCGCACACTCAGATCACCCCCCGAGCCCCGCGGGCAGATCAAGAGGTCGGAGCACGCACTTGGCTGCCAAAATCTGGGCTTTGCACAGCTCAACTCCAGCATCTGACGAGTTTCCCCCCCCTCTCATTTTCCTGCTTTTCAGCGCCTAAAAGTTGCTTAATACCTGCCAAAATCAAAAATAATGAGACCAAGAGTACGAGATTAAAAGTGGTCAGGCTTTTGGTTGATTTGCATTAATTAATGCATTATAAACTCCAGATATTTTGAGTGCCCAGCCCCGACCACCGTCCCATATCAGGATTTCGCATTTTCAGGAGAAATCGCTGCCCGCTCGATGCTGTTTTCAAAACAATTAGAAGATTATTTAATTATTGAAGGGATTTTTCCTTTCAGGGCTTTATTTGCAGCATGTCCTGGTGGAGGAGCAGGCACTGTGCCACTGCAGAGCCACAGCACCTGGGACACTCAGGAAGGGAGAAGCAGCTGGGACAACTGAAATATTTCAGTGTTTGCAGCACTCAGCAACAGCTCAGAGATCTAAAAACTTCTTCCTGCCCGTTTTGGCAGAACAGATTCATGGTTTTGCCTGCACTCAGCTTTGTTGTTGTTACAGTCACATTTAAAACCTTGCCAAACCTTTGTTTCCTCCCAGCTTATGAATTGATTTAATTTTTTTTTTTTTTCATTTTCCTATTTACTTATTTACGTGCAATGGAGAACAGCAAACTTTTAGGCAACCAAAAAAACATTTTAGGTGCTTCGTAGTCTTGTTCTGCAGCAGTGTTGCTCTCCTGGAGGCAGAAAAATCACCTGCAGAACAAAAGGTGTGAAATATTTGTGTTCCTGCCCGACGCTCCTTGGTTACTTGGTCATTCCCTCTCCACTGCTTGGTCTCTGTCCCTTCCAGCAGAACGAGGGAGAGAATTGGAGGAGTAAAACTGAGAAACCTCGTGGGTTGAGATAAAGACATTTAATAGGGAAAAGTTGCACACACAAGCAAAGCAGGAGGGATTCATTCCCCGCTTCCACTGTCGAGCATCTCCAGGGAAGCAGGGCTCCGTCACACATTACAGGTGACTTTTAGCACCTTGGAGGAGGAGGAAGTCTATAAATAAATAAGGATTTTGATTGAACTTCAGTTTCAAGGCATATCTTTGGTACAAAAAGGAGCCCAGGGTATTAACGAGCCATTCCTGGTGCAAAGATCTGTACATTCTTTTCAGTTCGGATCTTTAAAAACCCCAATTCTTTCAGAAAACAGAAGAATAGGGGGACAATGCAAAACCAGAACAAACACCACACATCATTAAATCATTACTAAACAAGTGCATAGAGAGGGCAAGTCAGCTCCTGTCAATACTCAAAATCCAAATTCCAGTGGTTTTTTTGGGTTTTTTTTTTGTTTTGGGTCCATTTCCTCAATATCCATAAATCTCATTGTCCACCCAGGTGGACTCCTTGCTCCTGCCCACGCGGTCCCCGCAGAGCTCGTAGATGTCATTGGTGACAAAGCCACTCTCTGTGCTGGCCAGTGTCACCAAGGCAGGGCTGGAGGCGTCCTGGGGGTCCCTGCAGGGGCTCTCCAGCCCCTCCTGGGCACGGAAGGAGGAATTCTTGGTGCCAGGCCTGGCCCCAGCCAGGTCAGCCTCGGACTGCTTGTTGATCACCCTGTAGATGTCCAGCCCGGGGCTGTCCCTCCTGGGGTGTGGCAGCCAGGCACCGTCACTTTTTGGGGTCGCGTCCACCAGCTCCTGTCTCCTTAGGAGGGCAGGGAAAAAGGGAAGAGCCATGAAATGCTTTGGAGCAGAGGAAAGCACAAACCAAGAGCACAGCTCTGGCAGCAGTTTGGTGGTGAGCCTTGAGCAAAGCCGGGCTCAGGACATTCCCGATTCCAGGCTGCACTCCTGGAAATCCCACAGGGATTTCCCACAGGACAGGGGCACTCTGGGGCAGCAAAACTCCTCCTGACAATCCCAAAATCCCAGCCAGTGGTCCCCTCTCCCAGAGCTGCTGTGCACACAGGGAGAGGAGAGGAGAGGAGAGAGGAGAGAGGAGAGGAGAGGAGAGGAGAGGAGAGGAGAGGAGAGGAGAGGAGAGGAGAGGAGAGGAGAGGAGAGGAGAGGAGAGGAGAGGAGAGGAGAGGAGAGGAGAGGAGAGGAGAGGAGAGGAGAGGAGAGGAGAGGAGAGGAGAGGAGAGGAGAGGAGAGGAGAGGAGAGGAGAGGAGAGGAGAGGAGAGGAGAGGAGAGGAGAGGAGAGGAGAGGAGACATTGGTAAAAATTATTTACTCCAAATTGCTATCCTTTTGTTTCCACTGCTGCATTTTTTGCTATTGAAGGGGAATTTCTGATAATTCAAAGCTTCCATAAGAAAAGTAGAAGAGTTAAGGGTTAAGAGTTAAGGGTTAACACATCGAAATCGTAATCCTGGTGACATTATTTCCTGCCTGCTATGTCTGTGAATGCAAGAAAATGTGATTTACTTAGAATTTTACTTCACAATTAACTCAGCCTGGAGCATCAACACCATTTTTCCAGCATTTCTTTGGCCGCAAACTCTCCTGTCCAGAGCTTTTCTACAGGAGGGTGAAACGAGCTGTAAACAGAACGAGGTGTCAGAGTTCATTTCTAACCCAAAAAATGCCACTCACCTCTTCACAAACAGCCAAAAACAGGAGATGCTTGTGATGGCCAGCAGGAGAAGCAGCACAGGAATGATGGAAATCAGGATGTAGGCAAGGCTCTGAGCAGGTTCTGGGGCTAAAAATGAGTCAGGGGCATAAGAAGAAATCACGAGTTTTTCACAGTTAATCACAGATGTACAAACAAAACCTTCTCCGTTGAAGCGCCCAGACAGAGATTTGATCAAAGTGGCTTTTTCACACCCAAAATACTTCTCACACCTTCGGATTTTGAACATTTTTACCTCCAGAGCAACCTCCTTATTTTGTCCTGGGAAAAAAACTTGAGGGAAGTTTTTTTTTTTTTTTTTGGGATTTTATTTTTCCAGAGGCTGTTTTCTCTATTGAGTCTGCCACATTTTGAGCCAAACACTTGAAATGAGGTTTTGAGAGCACATCTTACCTTTGGCTCCCACAGCTGTTCCATTGGCACCTTTCCTCCGGCGTTCCTCTGGGAATTCTGGCTTCCAGGGCTCTGTTGCCACAGCTGGAAAGAAGCAGCTGCATTAATACTGCAGATGGTTGGGTTTTTTTTTAAAAAAAAATAATAAATAATGGAATAATAAAAAATAATAAAGTTCTGCAAAGATGCGTGAGGTGCACTGGGACTCTGGTACTTCAATCCTTGCAGCATCACCAAATTCTGCATCACCAGCACCAGGATTTTCCCAGCATGGAACAGCACAGGGGGAAGTGGAAAATGCAGGGGAGTTTCTTGCTCTGGATGTGTTTTTGGTTGTTTTTTGTTTTGTTTTTTTTTTTTTTTTTTGAGTGTCCCAGAGGACAAGTCAGGAATTATTATTAAATTAAAAAAAAAATCCCAAGCAAATATGTCCAACTCACCTCTTCGGGAGCTGTCTAGTGGAGCTTGTGTTGGCTTTTCTGAAAGAAAAGGGAAATGCAGAATTTCCTCACGGGTGAAACGCAGGAAAATTTCCAACCTGGGCACGGTTGTTCAGTGCTCTCCCTGAATCTGTGACCTCAAACCCTTCATAAAAACCCCCGGGGAATTTGTGTAAACCACAACCAGGTACAGATAGGACATGCTGGGATTTTTTTCCTCCATTTGTTGCATAAATTTAAAGTTCTCCCAGTCCCACCAGCGAGGCTGAGGAAGGCTTTCTGTAGCATTTCATCTTCTTTTTCCTTTTCTTTTTTTTAATCTTCGTTTTGTTTTTTTTTTGTTTTTTTTTTTTTTTTTTTTTGCCAGAGTTGAGATTAAATGCTTGAGAGACTGTATTTCTTGTTTGGAATCAGATATTTATTAATTCTTATCTATATTAGAGTGAGTTCTACGGCACCTCAAGCTAAAAATGAGACATATCTCTCACTCTACAAGGCCTTTTAAGACCAAATTGTCCAATTAAGGACAGACACCTCAATTATTTTTACTTTTAACCCAGTAACAAATCACCCCGGACCCGCAATGTAGAATTTTCTATCCAATTACATAAAAATCACCCAAACCCATGGAGAAGAAGGTGAAGAAAAAGGACGAAACTTCCATCTTGCTCTCTGCCTCTCGCTCTATTAAAACCTCAAACTCAAAACTTCCCCGCCTTGTGACATCTCTCACTTCTATCCTCACCACGCCCCCGCGATCCCGGTTCTACCGTTAAACTTCGGAACCGCCGCGTTTTCCTGGAAAACCCTAAAAAATTCTAAAATTCCCGGTTTCCGGGGTTCCAACAGCTTTCCCCATCAACCACCTCACTTCTTCCTTCCTTGTCCCTGGGGTTGGAGTTTTAAACCCCACACAGGCTCCTTACCCAGGGGATATTTGCAGATGAAATTGTTTTTCGTGGTGCATCTGTCGTCGTTCCACTGGAACATGTAAGGACCCCCCACTCCTGGAGGGGCAGAGGGTTGGTGGTAGAGCACCACGCACACCTCGGCCCCGCACGACGGCTCGTCCACGTACCAGTTCCTGGGGGAATAAAATAAAAAATAAAAAAAAAAAATAAAAATAAAAAAAACACCCCAAAAATAAAATAAAAACCACCTCGGGTGCACTTTCCAGCAGCTTGGATAGGAAATAAAGCAGAGTTAAAGGGGTTATGGCACACTCTGCGCTTCCACTGGGGAAAATGGGAGGGATGAAAAGGAATTATTTGTTCTTTAATTCCGATTTTTTGGCGCGCAAGGTGTTCGATAAATATCGAAGAGCTCCTCGCATTCACCCTTCCCTCCTTCCTGTCCCACTCAGCATCACCCAAAGGTCTCAGCTACTACAATTAACAGATTGTTATAATTTATTTTTTTTAATAAATTGATTTTTTAGGCAATGTGAGGAATGAACATGGAGACCGTGGAATAAACCAGAAACGAGGATTCCATTCTGGTCCCCGGGTACATCTTTAGCAATGTGGGTTTGGAATTCACTATTTTCTTGTAGGTAACACTTTCTTGAACATTAAAGTAGCTCAAAATGAGCTGCAATTGTGTAGAGAAAGTCCAAGTTCTCCTGAGCTTTCACTGAGCCTTGCAGAGGTTTCTCCACACAATTTTAGGCCTGTGCAAAAATCATTTTTGCTCTCTTGGTCTCAGCGCCTGCAAAATTTTGGCACCTATTTAATGAAAAAAAAAAAAAAAAACAAAAGGAAAATCTGAAGCAGAGCCTGGCTTCCTCTACCAGAAATGCACCAACACAGCTTTGCAGATATTTTTTTTTTTCTTTTCTAAGAATTAACCCCAACTTTTTTTTTTTTTTCCCTAAGAATAAACCTCAATTTTTTTTTTTTTTCTTTTCTAAGAGTAAACCTCCCCACCAGACACCTGTAAGACTTTTCCAAGCAGCGCACAGGAAGGAGGCAGCACTGCGTTACCACTGTCAGTGAGAAGATATTTTATGTAACTCAGAAAACACCTCTAAAATTCTCCTGATTTTGCCAATCGCTTCTGGAACGAGCGAGGTTCTGCCTGCCAAGAATTTGCTGCGAGCTGATCCACAGGACATAAATAATTCCAGATATCCTGAGGGATTCAGCAGGGGAGGACACCCATTTTGAGCAGTGTTTTTCCATCCATTCCAATGTTCTATTTTTTTTTTTAATTTTTTATTATTTTTATTATTATTATTATTATTATTCCTCCCTCACTTCCTTCCTCCCCTGGTGTTTTCCTTGGTTCTATCACTCAGCATAAATAACTGTGTCTCACCAATGGAAGGCAGGAAAGCTGTGCCTGTTTCTTAGCAGCAGATTCCCCTTATCCACCCCCAATTTCTGAACCACGGGAGACACTTTAAGATATCAAATCATTCTAAAACCGGATTTTATTTGTTTATTTCTGAGTGGCTGAAATGCTTTATAAGCTCCCAGAGGAAAAAAAAAGGTCACGACTCCAAGGTGTTTTTACAATCTGATACAAGGATGTAAATTGGTGTCCGTGCTGTTGCTTTTATGATTTAATTATAGCAAATCCTGGGGTTCCTTAAGGAGGCAGAAATCTAAAAAGCGCTGTGAGGTTTTTAATGTCTGCAATAGATCCTGCAGCTCTAATATTTTGGTGTCTCACAGGAAAAAAGTGTTATTCCCTCAGTAAGGAAAGGAATAACATTTTTTTTTATTTTTTGGGACATCAGGTATAAACTTGAGAGGATCTGCAGCGCAGGAATTTTTCTAATCAGTGATTTTTAAGGCCGCACCACTTGTCCTTTCCCCCTTTCAGCCCCCCCAAAAATCACCGATTTCTCCCGAAGCAGACACTCGTGCGGAGAACACCAGGAGGGCGATTCGTGCACCCGGATGGGAGGGGTGCAGAAGGGACACAAATCACAAACCCCGAATTCCTGAAGGCACTGCCAGCCCCCCAGTGCCACTCCCAGGTACCCACCGAAATTTGGATGAGCTCCCATCTGACCAGGAGTAGAAGCTGTGACACTCTGTGCTGTTGTCCTCCTCCTCCTTCCTCCTCCTAAGCCCTATCCAGAAGTCCCCATCGGAAGCCAGGAGGCTCCTGATAAAAGATTCAATCAGTCTCTGCTCTGCCGGGCTCTCGATGCTCACTAAATGTCCCCCATCAGCTCTGCAGGCCAGGTGAGCTTCTTCATAGCTGGTCCTGCGGGAGGCATCGTGGAAATAAACGATTTTGTAGCAGGGTTTCTGCGTCCCACGCCTGCAAACCGTCTGCCCTGCGGGGAGGGAGGGAAAAAAAAAAAACAACCGGTTGCTAAACAGGACCAAAATTAAGGCTAAAACATCAGTTTGGATGAGTTGACGTGGAAAACACAAGGTAAAAGCCCTTGGTGTTACTGGGCTGGCAAATGGCATCTGCAGGTTTTTCTCACTGCGCCTCACACTTCAGGGTGCTGCTTTCACGTCCTGCTCCTCTCAGCTCTCTCGTTTTTCTGGGATTTGCAGATCCTGGCAGCTCCTCCCGCTGTGCCAGAGCAAGCTGATGCACCGACCTGTTAAAAACCCCTTGCAAGGGCTCAAGGAGGATTTGTGAAAGGATGATTATTTTTAAGGAGTTAAATGGTCAGAGTTAGAGATTTCCTTATGCAAGCAGAGATAGCGGGAGTTTCTCTTTTGGGGTATATGCAATAGTCTGATGGAATTGCGGTGCCACGGAATCCCAGAATATTTGGGGTTGGAGAGAACCTTAAAACCATCTGGTTCCACCCCTGCCATGGGGACACCTCCCACGGGGGCGTCCAGCCTGGCCTTGGACACTTTCAGGGATGGGACATCCACAACTTCTCTGGCCAGGCAGGGCCTCACCACCCTGACAGGAACAATTTCTCATTTACACCCAACCTCAAACTCTTTCACACCCCGGTGTCTGTCCTGAGGATCACAAGGTCAGCTCCCACAGCCCGATTTCCAGCCCTGCCCTGTGCTCTGCAATGTTTCTGCCTGCCCAGGGAGTAACCAATTTCTGTTTTCAGGCTGCCACAAGCCAAGGACTGCCTCACGCAGAAGCAGCAGAGCTTATTTTGGTTCCGAGGGAAGATCAAAGTGAAAAGACACATCATCCAAAATGATGCACTTGTGTGTTTTGGATTTTTTTTGGTTTTTTTCAGCAGAGCAGTCCCAATATTTAGACTGTGGAAACAAACAGTTTTGTTTTGCTCAGTAAATATTTCTTCTGCAGTCACAATCTGCTAACCTACATGTTTTTACAGAAGGAAAACATTCAGCAGCATTTGTGGCGTGCTTGGAACCGATGGGATCATACAAGACAGGTCGCTATAAACCTGATCTGGGTTTATTATGCCATGGGATATTTGCTGGCTTTGCTTTATCCTTTTATCCTTTGGTCACTGTAGCATTGGGATTCTAAACACCTTTCACACTGGAATTTTTCATCAGTTAAATAGCCAGAAATTGAGTTTGCTAATATTTTACACAGGGATTAAAATAGGAGCAGGATTTTTACTACGACAGCGTTATTAAAAGATACATTTCTAGCGCAGCCTGTGTTTCTCTTGGGAATTTGAACTCAAGAAGACAAAGCCCCTTACCTCTCCTGAGGGAAACATCCACTGCTGCGGGGAGAGGCAAAAAGGAAAACACAGACGGCAAAGTTTCATTAAAAACCTGCGGCTCTCTAGAAACAGTGTCACAAAAACTGCACTCGGCCTCTTTGCTGATACACAAAACACATTTTTTCCTCGTTAAAAAAAAAAAAAAAAAAAGGAAGAAAGTCTCTGTCTCGTGAGCCAAACTCGCCATTACTTTCAGCTAAGGAAAAGCGGATTGGAGCCGATTCCTGGCTGCAGCTCAGGACACCGAAGTGCAGCTCTGAGCAAGGCTCAAAGGATTCCTTGTGTTTCCTTCCCCCTGATCTCCTCACTCGGGATCTGCCCGCTGGCTCCAGCCAGCTCCCCAGGGGGAAAATCCGCTGGAAAAGTTGGGAAACAGCAAACCCAGCCTTCCCCCTCTGCCGAGGGGGAAGCATCGAGCGACAGCATCCCTGCCCATATCGCGACATCCGCCCGCGCACCCCGACCCTCCCGGCGACAGAGGCGAGGGTGACGGGGCAGGAGGGGCAGGGAGGGTCCCCACACAATCTCCGAGCGATCCCGAGCGATCCCGAGCGATCCCGAGCGATCCCGAGCGATCCCGATCCCTTCTCACCGCTGAGCAGCCGCGCCCCCGCCGCGCATCCCAGCGCGGCCGCGCACAGCGCTGCTGCCGCCAGCATCGCTCCGCCGCCAGCTCCTCCTTCCTGCCTGCCTGCCTTCCTTCCCTTCCTCCTCCTCCTCCTCCTCCTCCTCCTCCTCCTCCTCTCCTCCTCCTCCGGGGCCGGCGGGCTCGGCTCAGCGCTCACCCCGCAGCGCTCCGGGGCCGAGCGCTCTGCCCCGCCCGCCGCTCCCAGCCCCGCATCCCTGTGCCCGCGTCCCCCTTGATCCCCGTTTTTATATCCCCATCCCCTCCCCTCCCCTTCCCATCCCATCCCTTTATCCCCATCCCCTCCCATCCCATTATCCCATCCCATCCCATTATCCCATCCCATCCCATCCCATCCCATCCCTTTATCCCATCCCATCCCTTTATCCCATCCCATCCCATCCCATCCCATCCCATCCCATCCCTTTATCCCATCCCATCCCTTTATCCCATCCCATCCCTTTATCCCATCCCATCCCTTTATCCCATCCCATCCCATCCCATCCCATCCCATCCCATCCCATCCCATCCCATCCCATCCCATCCCATCCCATCCCATCCCATCCCATCCCATCCCATCCCTTTATCCCATCCCATCCCCCGCCCACCAGGAACCACCCACGGGCGGATCCATCCCCACGCTGGAGGTTTTTATTTTTTTATTTATTTAATATTTTTTGTATTTTTGTATATTTAACATTTTTAAGTTTCTTCCGTCGCTTTTCCAGATGTGGATTGGCTGTGAAGAAGCGGGAGGATGAGCTTTACCGATTCCTGCCTGCCATCCCAATCCCGCTTTTCTAAATCCAGACATTCTGAGCTGGAAGGGATCGCCGCAAGGATCGCCAAACCCAACTTGAAGTTGGGGTTGACTCCAAAATCTCGGCGTTTTTAGCGAGTGATGCTAAAATTCCTGAGGGAACCGCCTGGGTGAGGGAGAACAGAGCACGGGAATTCTGATTCCCACACGGATAAACGGGATGCTTTCCTGGGATGCTGCTCCGCCTCTGTTTCCTGGACTTTCTCCCCACCCAGTTCTGGCTTTTATGGCTCAGGCTCCAAGAGATTTTTTTTTTTTTTTTTTTTTTCCCCCAGGTAGCGGAAAAGCAGCAGAGCAGCGAAGTGAATCCATCCAGACAGAAAACAAAACCAAAAAATAATGGGATCGCTGCTTTAAAAAATAGGAAATCAGTGGTTGCGTAGAGGAGTTAAAACCTTGAGGAGGTCAAGCGGAGAAGGTTTTTCTGAAACGGATGTTTTAGAGAGAGGAGAATCCTTTCAAATGCCCTGCAAAGAGCTCGCTCCAGGCCGGCAGAAGTCAGGAATTCCAGAGGGAAGTGTTGGAAAGCCGCTGGCTCCGAGCCCAGCAGCAGGCTCTGCTGTTCCCTGGCTTTTCCAGAAAAATAAAAAACACCTCCACAACCACTCTGTTCCCTGCCTTTCTGAATCCCAGCCGGAATGAAAGCAAAATTAAAATCTCTGAAAAGGGGTGAAGCTCCCATCTCCTTCTCTTGACCATTGTTGAGAAATAAATAGGAAATGGACAGAAAAAAAAAAAAAAGGAGAAAAATGTAGAAAAATAGCAGCAGGCTTTTAATTTCCAAATCTTGTAATAATAGTAGGGGATAAAATTGAGTCTTTATTGCAGTAGTAGTAATAGTAGTAATAATAATAAAGTAATAATAAAGTAATAATAATAATAATAATAATAATGATAGCAATAACAATAATAGCAATAATAATAACAGCAATAATAATAATAGCAATAATAATAATAATAATAATAATAATAATAATAATAATATCTTCTCCCCTTAAATAGAATCTGAGTATTTAGACCCAAGGGAAATAAAAACCAGAATTTGGGCCAAGCAGACAGACTTGGTTCAGCATTTTAATAAACTTTGAGGAGAGGAAGTGCTTAATAGGAACCAGCTTAAGTAAGGAAGGAAAAAAAAAAAAAAAAAAAAGGCTTTTATGTCCAAAATGAAGACGTCATTCCTGAAAGTACCTTTTGAAAATTTTATTTTCCAGGTTATTTCTCCAATCACTGCACTTATCAGCTTTAATATTTCAGTGCTCCCCTGTCCCGTTGAGGAATTAAATTGTATTAATTCAGATATGTGGTTCTTAACCTTCAAATAATTTATCTCTGCTTTGCATCCTGGGAATTACAGCAGAAGGAAAGAAAAGCCTTAATAGAATCCAGACATCTTACTCTTGATTTTATTCTTCTGATAAACATCCGGCCAGGCCAGGCCAAACCATTTTAAATCAGTAAATCTGACATTTCTCTGCTGATAATAATAGAAATCCAGAAATAGAATTCTTCCTTTATTGCTCAAACCCAGTTTCTGAGAGCTTTTTAGAGAGCAGAGTGGCTGGTTTGATAACTTGGCTATAAGCTGAGTTTTCGTGTTTCAGTGCAGACAGCAATGGAAAAAATGAAAAATTAAAAAAAAAATAAAAATAAAAACCCACAATGGCCAGGCTATAAAGATTCCTTTCTTATTAAAGTGAGAAATCTCGACTCACTGCCTTATTTCTTGTGGTTTTGAGTTACAAAATTGTCCTTAATAAATTTTTTTAGCTCACTTAAACTTCATTTACCTCCTGGGCCTGGCCTGGAATTTCCGAGTTCCCCAGGCTGCAGGATCCTCTTTGCTTCAGGAATTTGTTGGATAAATCCACGTTCTCTTCCCACATTTTCCAGGGTTTGCTCCTTTGGATTTGTTCATGCCTGAATCAAATCTGAAATCTGGATTTGAACACCAAGAGATATCTGTGACTGATAACAACATGAACATTATTCTTACTCTACCCGCTGCATTAATTTGAATTTTTTTAGACTTATGGGATGCTTTTAGGATGTCTTATATTTGTGCAAAGCCATTCGAAATGAATCTTTATGGCTGCCCAAAGCTGCAAATCCTGGCTTTCATTTCTGCTTGGAAAATCCCTCCAAACCCATCAAATCCAACTTTGCACTGATTAAAAAAAAAAACCCAAAAAAAAAAACAAAACACAAAAAACCTTAAAAAAATGAAAAATAGCAGGAACCTCAGTGAACAGCTGCTGGCTGCAGGCAGAATTCAGAGCGGAGGAATGGACGGAGACGGAGGAGATTCCTTTTGGGATTATTGATGGGGAAGGGGATTGCTGATTCTCAGGAAAAGCTTGCAGAGCTCAGCACCTGCAGATCGCTCTGCCTGGCCTGGCTCCCAGACTCAGCTTTCCACTCAAAACGGGCACTGCTGCACTCAAATTAGGAAAAAAAAAATAAATAAATTAACAATAATTGCAGAGTCAGGCTGAAAATGCAATTTGTGTGTCGAGCGGTTTGCCTGAGTTTGCTTTATTTGTGCTCTGTTGATGGTGGGGCACGTTAATTAATTAACCAGGTCAATAATTGGGGCTGCAGCAGAATTTTCCATCTTCTTTCAGGCCATTTCCAGCCCCGGTCCAGCTCTTCCAAGGATGAGAAAGAGCTGCCACCACAGGCCTTAATTTCATTTATTCAGCAAGAATAAATGGAGGGAAATGTGAGAGCCCCATCAGAACGGGAGAAGAAAAATCTCCAAATTTGGAGAAGAAAAAACTCCAAAATCCATTTTATCCTCACTTTTTTTTTTTTTTTTTTTCTTTAGTGGAAATGAGTTTTAAACGAGGTGGATCAGCAGGAAAAATTGGCTGGAGAGGAGACCAGCACTCGTTTTATTTCACTGCCCTGGTTACTGATGCTTTGTGTCCTCGGAATTCCTGTGGGTTTGATTCCTGTGGGTTTGATTCCCGATCCTGGAATTCCAGACCTTTTTACCTGGCTGTGTGGCTAGTGATTGTTGCTTTGGGCAATCAGCTAACTACACTGCCTGGCAACCAGGCTGATGGCAGACACTTCCACCCCTACTTTTCTTTCAAAAAAGCAAGTTCTGGCATTATTCATTATTTTCTCCAATTAAAATTTTTAGTTAAGGTAAGCGGTCAGGAAAAAAAAAAAACAAAAAAAAAACCCACACCAAAAAAACAAAACAAAATGAAACAAAACAAAAAAAAAACCAGTTTATGCCTACAGCGTGTTTAATATTTAATCATTGCTCAAAACTGCCTTTCTCTTACCTTGCTTAATAAAACATGAAAAACAAATGAAAATTATTGATGTCTGGCAGACAAGCTGAAAGATGCAACTTAAAAAAAAATAAATAAATAAATAAAAATCCACAGAGCAGTCTGCATTAAAAATTAAACATACAGTAAATGAATCATTTAAATACCACACAGGATCCTTGACCCAGGAAAATTCCTGAGGATTTTAGCACCAACTTGAAGAAATGCAAAATGTCACTTTGCCGAGATGCACCACACGCTGCTGTGGGCAGGTAAAAACTCTGGAAAGAAAGCTGGAATAAAACACATTACGGATGATTTTGCAGTAGGAATAAGGGAGTTGCAGGCCGAGGGTGGAGCGGGGGATGCTGTGCCTCGTTTTGGTGGCAGTGGAATTAGTGATTGTGGAATTTTGGACACAATCAGCTAACAGCACTGCCTGCAAACCAAGGACTTCTCCTGGAGTCACGGAGTTCAAACCTGCAAGGAAGGGAAGAACTTCCAGTCATCACATTCACACTCTCCAGCTCCTCAAACGCTCGAAAAATAATCTTAAAAATTGGTAATAATGGAAAATTTTGGTCATATCACGCTTATTCTGCTAAATTAAAAATATTTATATTTATATCTATATATTTATATCAACTATATCTATATATCTATGTCAACTATATCTATATCTCTCTATATCTATATCTATATCTATATCTAATCTATATCTATATCTATATCGAATCTATATCTATATCTATATCTATATCTATATCTATATCTATATCTATATCTATATCTATATCTATATCATCCATATCTATTTCCATTTCCATTTCTATTTCTATTTCTATTTCTATTTCTATTTCTATTTCTATTTCTATTTCTATTTCTATTTCTATTTCTTCTATTTCCATTCCCATTCCCATTTCCATTTCCATTCCCATTTCCATTCCCATTCCCATTCCCATTCCCATTTCCATTTCCATTCCCATTCCCATTTCCATTTCCATTTCCATTTCCATTCCCATTCCCATTCCCATTCCCATTCCCATTTCCCATTTCCATTCCCATTTCCCATTTCCATTCCCATTTCCATTTCCATTCCCATTTCCCATTTCCATTTCCATTTCCATTCCCATTCCCATTCCCATTCCCATTTCCATTCCCATTCCCATTCCCATTCCCATTTCCATTCCCATTTCCCATTTCCATTCCCATTTCCATTTCCATTCCCATTTCCCATTTCCATTTCCATTCCCATTTCCATTTCCATTCCCATTTCCCATTTCCATTTCCATTTCCATTCCCATTCCCATTCCCATTCCCATTCCCATTTCCATTCCCATTCCCATTCCCATTTCCATTTCCATTCCCATTTCCCATTCCCATTTCCATTTCCATTTCCATTCCCATTTCCATTCCCATTTCCATTTCCATTTCCATTTCCAATCCCATTCCCATTCCCATTCCCATTTCCATTTCCATTCCCATTCCCATTCCCATTCCCATTCCCATTCCCATTCCCACTCAGAGTTATGTTTCTATTCATATTCATATTCATATTCATATTTACCATTTTATTTCTATTCATATTCGTATATTATACAGTTTGAATATACTATGTATCATATTTATATCTATATTTAGTATTTACACCACTTTTTAGGAGTTCTTACTAATAAAAACTGCAGTGAACACAGCACAAAGACCATTTCAAGAGTGCAGAGGCAGAACAATCAAACACAAAAATAGAAATGATTGTGCAGCACCACAAGGGGAAAGGGAGATGAGGAAAACCCTGGTGTGGAGTCCAGAGGTGGGAGTGCAAATCCAGCTGCAAATTTGGGCCAAGACAGAATATTCCGCGGGAATCTCGTCGTGCCTGATTTTCTGGAAAGTTGTTTTTTTTTTTTTTTTTAATTTTCCCTTAAAAAACAAAACAAAACAAAACAAAAAAACAAACAAAAAAAAACCAACAGGAGCACAGATCGTGCTGTCAGTCAGGTATCAGAATGCTCCAATTTTTACACTCATTTGAGGCAGCTAAAAATAATGAAATAATTAACAGTTCTGCTCCGAGTGTGTGTCAGCAGTTCTCATCAATTACGCCTGGCGTCTGATGGATGTGCTTGCAATTGATAACGTGTTTTGATAAACTTGATAAAGCTGTTTGATGTAGATTATCAAGCTAAAACAGGAGCCAGACACAATCTGTGAGCTCACAGGGAGAAGTTTTTCTGATGATTTGTTTTGTTTTTTTCTGATGAATTTTCTTTGTTCTTTTTTTTTTTTTTTCCCCCGATGGAAGCAATGAATCATTTTTGCCAGTTTTCCTCCATAAAGAATTCAAGATTTACCTTCAAGCACCTTACCTTGGAATAATCCCGATGAGGACAGAGCTGAGACATGAAATGATTTAACGGGAGGGCAAAAACGGGTGGGAAAATCGCTTTTTTCCTTCCCTGGGCAGTGTCAGAATTCCTCTGGGGATGCTCCCATCTTTTCCCCTGGGGCTCCTGGCTCGGAGTGTCCCCAGCTCAGCCCATTCCTGGGAGTTTTGTGTACTCCCTGTCACCATGGCCACCCTGCCAGGGCGACCTGGGGACACCTCAGGTGGCCCCAGCCGCGGGAGCTTTGTTGTAAGAGAGGTTTCCATGGGCAAAGCCAACACGGGAAACACACCCAGAATTTGGAATTTCCATCCAAACGCCTCCAGGGGGAGGGTGAGCCCGGCTGGGGTGGCACTGGTGGCGGTTCCAATAATTTTTTATTCTCAGAAATCCCCAGGAATATCCCAGGAATCCCCAAAAGACAGAGGGACAGCTCAGAGGGATGAGTGTCCTGTGCTGGGCCAGCTCAGCTTCACCTCCTGCACCTCTCCCCTGGTTTTTGGGGCCCTGCTCAGCCACTTCTCTTTGCTTGCCCTTGTTCTCTTCAGCTCTGAAAATCATTGCACAACCACAGGAAGAAAACCCGGAAAATTTAACGAGCTGTGGCAACAGCTCTTAGACTCCACAAAATAAACCCAGGTAGCTTTGCAGTCTTTCCTTTGTTATTTAATTTTAGAACATCCTGGATCGACATCACTGGGGCTTTTAGGCTTATTTTATTACTTAGATCACAAAATCTTAAATTAAATTCTAGCAACACGTAACACTCAAACCCTCAACGTTTTTTTGTGGTGGTGATCACAATCAGCTTCTGCTTCACCCCAGTCCAAAATAATCCTTCTAACAGGTTTCAGTACAGGTGTATAAGTTTGTAACCTCTAGCTATGAGGTTTCTTCTGCCTTTAGTGGCCCACGGAATAAATGCCTCTGAATGCGACCAAACAAATGCAAACTGCTTTTCCCTCGGGAGATTGTCACCGAGGAAGATTTTCCACATGGAAACCACCCAGGCTTTCTGATTTTTCTGTCGATATCTGTGAACTGCAGCTGCTTACCTGGAGGGACTGCCTGCCAACCATCACCCACAAAAATCAAATGCCTTGCAGAGGGGAGATTGCCACTGGCAAGCTGCACTTGGTTTCATTACTGAGTCCTGGAAAGCAGGAAAACTGAAGAAAAAAAAAAACAAAACAAAACAAAAAAAAAAAATCAAAAATTCTTGCAGGGGTGTCTCGTGTTTGGGGTTCGGTTTTTTGGTTTGGGGGAGATGTTTGCCCGTGGTTTGGGCTGCATTACTGCACGGACTGTGCCCGAGGCTGGGCCTTGGTGGCTCAAGCCTGGGCTTGCCTGCTGAGCCAGGGCACAGCTCGTTCAATCCTGCCAGGAATGCTCCTGCTCCGCCGGGCTCTGGTTTCAGTCCCACGTTCCCCTGGATTCCGAGAGCTCTGCACCGGCCCCATGGATACCCCATGGATACCCCATGGATACCCAGGGTACCCCATGGATACCCCATGGATACCCCATGGATACCCAGGATACCCTATGGATACCCCATGGATACCCCATGGACACCCCATGGATACCCCATGGATACCCAGGATACCCTATGGATACCCCATGGATACCCAGGGTACCCCATGGATACCCCATGGATACCCCATGGATACCCAGGATACCCTATGGATACCCCATGGATACCCCATGGACACCCCATGGATACCCCATGGATACCCCATAGATACCCCATGGATACCCCATGGACACCCCATGGGTACCCCATGGATACCCCATAGATACCCCATGGATACCCCATAGATACCCCATAGATACCCCATGGATACCCCATGGATACCCCATAGTTACCCCATGGATACCCCATGGATACCCCATAGATACCCCATGGATACCCCATGGATACTCCATGGATACTCCATGGATACCCCATGGATACCCCATGGATACTCCATGGATACTCCATGGATACCCCATGGATACCCCATGGATACTCCATGGATACCCCATAGATACCCCATGGATACCCCATGGATACTCCATGGATACCCCATGGATACCCAGGCACTGCTTTTTGGTGGTTTGGGTTTTTTTTTTTCTGTTCATGGTAAAGATTAAACCAGCATCGTTTTACCAAAGGCACAAATTTCTCCTCATTGAGCTCCTGCCCGCTCTCAGGCTGAGCTTGGCTGTCCATCCCGGGTTTTGCTGGGATGAAAAGTTTGGATGCAGCTGGCAATGAGTGGGAGCACGATTTTTGGCTGCTGTTTAATGGATCTCCCTCCCTCCTTGCCACGGGCTGTGCCAGTTTTGGTTCAGACATTTTCTTCCTCAGCTCTTATTACCCAAACTGGGCACCCAGGGCTGTGTTTTCTTCCAGTCGGTGACAATTGGCAGCACTGGGAAAGATTTGAGCCTGATGAATCTCCCTAATTAAAGGAGCCACTTCTTCTTGTCACTGCAGTGGGGTGCCAGAATCCCCCTCTGCTGTTGTTCTTTCTGTGACATTAACAGGAAAATAATGCTTGAACTCCTGCATGATACTAAAACCACCAAGCTAAAAAGTCCTCAGAACCTCTGTACCGACCACATTTTGAATAATCAGAGCCGAGCGGAAGAACCGCTGAGAACTTCGCCTAAATCTTCCCGTGTAAAATTTGGCCTCGTGCCTCTCATCATCCAAGAAATATCACCTCGCTGCAGGGCTGGTTTCTCAGGTGAGGGCTTTGTTGGTGCTCACCTGCAGTTTCTGAGGTAGCTGTGGGAACAAGGAACCCACCAGAAGGAGGTGAGGAGGGATCCACGCTTCCCTCTGGTGTCCCTTGTGGATTCCAGCCCTTGCCACAGAATTTCCCCACTCCCAGGAGCTGCCTGGGCTGGCTGGATTTAGCAGGAGATGCCTCAAAACCCCATCCTGTGTCTCTGTGTGACCGAAATCCCTCTGGAATTTGGAACAGGATGGTCCCTGGAGAATTCCTGAGGCTGAAATGTGGCAGGGTCAGAAATGATGATCGAATTCTCCACCCCAGGGCAGGGGATGGAGTCCCCACCCTGCCTGCTGCTGCTTTAGCTTGGGGAGCTCAAGAATAAAAGGAAATCCAAGTTGAGAGGAAGAGGTCGTGTCTTTTATTAGGTTATAATCTGATACTGAGGAAAATCTTCATGAAATCAAAGAAATCAGAGTTAACATCAAGAAGTTGGCCAGAAAGACAAAATCACCCCTAGAGGAATCCAAATCTGTGTGTGATTTAAGAAACCCTGAGTAGACTAAACTTACTGAGAAGAACTTAAAAAAAAATATATAATTATGTGCCTCATCCATCATTTTATGTGGCAAATCTTGTTCTTCGATATCTCCCTGGGCACCAATTTTGTCAGCTCAGTTAAAAACCCACAGGTCTGTGGTGGTTGCCTCCAGATTTTTTGGAACGCCCCCTTCTCCTGCAGTTCAGCCACACTGCAGCAAAATCAGCGTGACCAGAACTTTACAGCCTGAAAACTGAAAACTTTGATTTTTTTTTTTTTTTTTTTTTTTTTTTGGTGTCACCGTGGAACAGATTTTTAAAAACACAGAAAAACTGCCGCGGCTGCAAAGTTTGCGAGGGAATCCGCTCAGCTCAGAAAATGACATTTTGAAAGGAAGTTTAATCTCCAGAATAAAACTCGGGCCTCAGGCATGAGGAACCAGCTTGGCAGAATTCTCCAGAGCTAATTCTGGGTGCAGACAGAGCCAGAATCGTCACAGGCTGCCCAGACAGAGAACAGAAAATGCTGTGTGGAAATCCTTCCCAGCTGCAGTTCCCCGTTGTCCTCCAGCACTCCCCAAAAATCCCAGGGCAGGCTGTCCCTGCCCTCTTCCCTCCGTGGAAAAGGAGGGGAAGGCTCAGGGAACAAAATCCCAGGAGCACAAAATGAGGGAAACCTTGTGGTCACAACACTGGGGGTTCTGTGTCAGAGGGGGGAAAAAAAGTAAAATAAAAGCTGGAAGCTTTTTAAAATATTTTTTTTTCCCCTCCAACTCTGATTTCTGTTTCGTGGAAAAGGAAAGGTCCCCACTCACCAAGGAGGGGTTTTGATGTGTGAGACAAAGGAAGAGAAGGAATATGGGGCTGTTCTGTTTATTTTATTAGTGTTTATTAGTTTTATTTTAATTTTATTTACTCATGCTTTAAAAGGAGAATTTCTACCGAAAGCCTTGGTGGTTTTTTTTTGTTTGGATTTTTGTAATTTTTTTTTTTTTGTGTGTGTGTGATGCAGAAAGAGCGAGGAAGGAGCTGCGTGAATGGAGAGAAATGAAATCCAGAAATAGCCAGGAATTCGTGGTTTAGGGACACAATTTGTGCCTTCAGGCTCTGTGTCCCTCATCCCCTGCCTGGTACCACCCCAGGATGAGGAGCGAGCTCTGGAAATTTGGGGTTCCACCACCCCCAGCCCTGTCAGAGCCACTTGGGAACACTCAGCTCTGTTTTTTTGCTCTTTTGTCTCTGCACTTCCCGGGATCTGATACTGGAGACACAACTTCCCCAGGCAGCAAAAGGGGGGAAAAACAAAAATAAAAAATAATAATAAAAAAAAAAGAACAATCAGCTGCTCTCTGTGCCCAGAGAATTCTGGCTTGGGGTTTGAGCAACGAGCACAACTCTCACATTTGAGGAACTGAGACATTTTCTGTGTTTTAAGCACCTGAAAAACCATATAAATCTATGCTGATAATGGGAATTAGGAAGATCAGTGGCGCAATAAATCCAGAATCAGGCGGCTTTCTAAATAAGGAATGCCAAATGTGAAGGTTTCACATGGAAAATAATGGTGTTCAGTCTGCTAGGAGCAGTCCAGCAAAATTGTAATTATTAATTAATTAGCCCGGTGCTGTTCCCCTCGTGGTGAATATTAAATATTCCCCAGGGGTTTAAGGGGTAGGCTGATGGGCACGACAGAATTCAGAGTGCAATCAATGAAATCACCCTAAAAGAAGGAGCTGGTGCTGGAATAAAGCCCAGGAGCTTGGGAATCTCTTTGGAAACAGCACGTTAATTAATCCAGCATTAATCCACACACCTGCAGCCCCTGCACACCTGAATATTCTTCCACTCCTCAGCCCCACATGATTCTTGTCCCATAAAAACCTGACCCAGCTCTGCTAGGGAAAGGGAGACTGTGGGTGCTGTTGTTTTGGTTTTTGTCTCTTTTTTTGTTTGTTTGGGGTTTTTTTTGGTTTTTTTGTTTGTTTGTTTTTTATTTTGTTTTTGTGTGTGTGCTGTGTAAATGATCCAGTGCCCTGTGGTGTTTTATCTGTTTTCTTGGTGCCTCTTTGTGAAGTTTATCTCAAGTTTTTATTGTCTCCTCTGTGAAAAGGTGATGGTTTTGGTCTTTTTTTTTTTTTCTTTAATATAAAAAATGATACATTTGTAAGATCTGCTCTGTCTGATATATGTGACAATTAAGAACTATTACACTTTAATTTTTTTTTTTAAATATTCTCTCTTGCTTGGTGCAGGTGCCTTCTGGTAATGCATTAAGCTGGTTTTAATATCCCAAACTAAATTTAATCTGCTGTTTGGCAGTCAGGCTTTGTCTGTCCTGGCTTGTGCAGATTTTACAGCATCAGTTCTTGGAACCTGACGGTGCCTTAATGTTATTAAATCTCTCTGGTGTGGTGTTCCATCCGTACTGCAGCAGCTCCTGTGCTGCAATTCAAGATGAAAGATGAAATTGCTGCCGTGGTTTTCTTCATCACAAAGCTGGTGAAGAGGGAGGGCAAGCTGAGCAAGGATGAGATAGAGAAGTTTGCAGCGAAGCTGACCACGATCCTGTTTGAAAAGTACAAAAATCACTGGTACCCAGACACTCCATCCCGAGGCCAAGGCTTCAGGTGAGGGGAGGAACGTGGAGCCTGGGGCTGACAGGCAAGGAGCAGCTCCTTGAAGTGAAATAAATAACGCCAAGTGTGAAGGGAACCACCAGGATGCTCCTTAAGCTTGAGGGGAGAATGATTAATTGGTGAAAACGACGTTTTTAATTTTTTTACCTGTAAATGTGTGATTAGAGAACTGAATCCCAAGACAAGTGTCTCAAGTAGGCTCAGGACGCAGTGGTCCCGGAGTGACTTTCGGGGTGGTTTAGTTTTAACCACTTAAAGCACCAACTTGCCTCATCAGCTGTTGATGAGACTTGAAAGCCGAGCCCCCTTTGAGCTGCTCCATCAGCTTGCGAGGCTGAATTGCTGCCCGGGGCTCCAGGTGAGACCCCGCAGCGGCAGGTTCGGGGCGCTGCCGCAGCGAGCAGAGATCTGGGGTGGGCTCTGCAGGAGCAGAGCGGTGAAATCCCAACCCCTGCCGCTCCCCAGGTGTATCAGGATCAACAAACAGGCGCGGGAGCCCCTGCTGGAGCAGGCTTGCGTGGACAGCGGGGTGCCCTTCAGCCTGCTGGGCTTGCCCAAGGACGTGACGGTGTGGGTGGATCCCTTCGAGGTGTCCTGCAGGTGAGCTCAGAGCCTGGGGCCGGCAAACCCCGCGCCTGTTCGCTCGGCCCGAAGCTGCTCCCAGCCTTAACACCTGAGGGGTTCGGGTGCTTTCGGGGTGAGCTGGCTCCTCCCAGAGCAGCAGCACTCACCTGTTGCAGGTACGGGGAGAGGAACCATCCCTTCAGCGTGGCGCGCTTTGACGGCAGGGAGAACCCCGAGCTGCCCCAGCACGTCAGCCTCGCTGTGGCCAAAGCTGCCCTGGACTATGACTCGGGCACCTCCTCGGATGAGGAGAGCTTCAGCAAGGAGCCCAGAGCCATCCCCACTGTCAGCAACCCCAACAGCATCTACCAGGTGAGCCAGGGCTGCCTCTGGGGGAACCTTGTGGCTCTAAACCCCTCCCGGGAGGTGCTGGGCCGGGGCTCGGGCTCTTCTCCCAGCCACAGGAGGAGAGCAAACAGCCTCGAGCTGCTCCAGGTTTCATTTCTGCCCTGGCACTTGGGGACGCCGTCCTGTGAGAGCGTGTAAAGCTTTTGAAATGTAAAACTTTCCTGTGTTTTGTGAAACCAAGTCAAGGAACCGTGGACCTGTTTCTGACTAATTCCCATCACACCCTTTGTTTTAACACCAGTGTTTGAACTATTTGAAGCTCAGTAGTTGTTCCCTGTGCGTGGTGACCACCCCTGGAAGGGTTTTCCAGCCCTGGCATGTGTTGTCACTGTCCCACAAAGTGTGTACAGGCTGTTTTTAAATGCAGAACTTTGCATTTTGAGAAACAGAGTCAAGAAACCGGACCCGTTTCTGACTAATTCCACCATTTATTTTAACGCCGTTATTGGAGCTATTTGAAGCTCAGTAGTTTTTTCCTGTGACCGCCCCTGACAGCGTCCCCATCCCTGGGAGGGTTGAACAGATGTGACACTTGGGGACACTGTCCTGTGAAAGTGTGCACAGCCTGTATTTAAATGTGAAACCGAGTCAGGAAACTGCGGACCTGTTTCTTACTGACTAATTCCCATCACAGCATTTATTTTAACGCTGTTATTGGAGCTATTTGAAGCTCAGTAGTTGTTCCCTGTGCGTGGTGACCACCCCTGGAAGGGTTTTCCAGCCCTGCCATGTGTTGTCACTGTCCTGTGAAAGAGTGTTCAGCCTGTATTTAAATGTGAAACTTTTTTATGAAACCGAGTCAGGAAACTGCGGACCTGTTTCTTACTGACTAATTCCCATCACAGCATTTATTTTAACGCCGTTATTGGAGCTATTTGAAGCTCAGTAGTTTTTTCCTGCGGATGGTGACCGGCCCTGACAGCGTCCCCATCCCTGGGAGGGTTGAACAGATGTGACACTTGGGGACAGGGCTGGGGGAACAGCCGGGCTCGTCCTGGGCAGGTTTTCCCAACCTCGGGGATGCTGCGAGGGGCTGGAGCTCTGGCAGGAGGAAACGTCCCTTCCTCAGGGAGCCGTGTTGGGGTGACCTGGCTGCTCCCCGCTCTTTCCCCCAGCACGTTTTAACAATTATTTCCCCTTTGTCTATTTTTGTTTTTTTGTTTTTTTCTGTGCTGGTTTTGGTGACTCCTGCAGGCTCCCCCCGTGCCCTGGTGGCAGTACCAGCACAGAAAGCCCCACCTGGCCGAGGGCTCCCACTTTGGCCAGCACAGGGGCTACAGGACCCACGGGCCCGTGGCCACCTCTGCTGGCCCCTGCGTGGACAGGTACCACTGGATCAACCCCAAGAAGTAGAGCCGGGGCTCCTTTTATGTTTTGGAGCCCTGATTTTATCACGGGGTGAAGGCCGGCGCTGTCAAACCTCCTAAAAAGAGCATTTCTTGTCCAATCCCTACCCCCTGACTCTATTTATTAATATTTTTGAGGGGTGGGGGTGGGGGGGTATTACGGGTTTTTTTAATAGTTTTAATTGATGTTAACGTGAGAATTAAGATGTAATGTGGGGACTCTTCTTGTGAATTTAAAAAGGAAATGCGTTAATTAATAAATTAATAAATCTGCTGTTATCGAAGCCAGCTGCTGGTGGTGTTCAGGAATTTTTCTGATGGAAGATTAAAAAAAAAAAAAAAAAAAACCACTCCCCGAGCTGCTTTGAGGGACATTTCTCTTCCTCGTGGCAAAGGTGTGAGGAGCCAAGACCTAAATCTCACCTGCAGAAATGGCTGGGGTATTTAGTGACTCTCAAAAGAAATTTGATTTTGCTGTGTCCCCATCAGTTCTGTACTGATGGAGGGGGGGGGGAAATAAGTTTTGAATTTTTTTTATTTTTTTTTTTCTCTGTCCCCTCACTTGCTTTTTTTATCTACACTGGAGGCTGGGCTGGCGTTTCAGGGACTGGGAGATCCTGAATTTTTCTTGTTTTGGGGGTTTGGCTCTGGAATTTGGGAGGAGGACAGACTGATTCTCCGGGTCTAAGAGCAGGAATGGTTTTGGGCAGCGCATCCCTGGGTGGGTGATAGCACAGAACTCAGAAAAGGAGACTTCAGCGGTGGAAAAATAACATTTCTTACACTTGAAATGTGGTTGCACGGTTATAATTAACCCAAGTAACTGCATCTGCAGTTTTTGCTGTGTCATAAAATCAGGAAATTGCAGCTCTCAGCTCCACACCTCGTGGAGCGATGCGTTCGCTAAAGAATGATTTATTTAACACTGGGAATGGAGGGATTCTATATTTTGCTCCTGTTCCTGGAAACTGAACCCGGGCTTTTGCAGCAATATTTCTTCTCAGCACTTGGACGTGGCCAGAAATGTCGTGTGCTGCAGCCAAGGGCTGGAATTCCTGCTCTGATTTAACTTTGCCTGCGGGATGGAGAAGGAAAAGGCGCCGGGACGACAGCAAAAATCCAGGATTGCTTTGGACCGGAGCCTAAAGGCCAGTGCAGAGGAGCAGCAACCAAACCACAACGTTTTGGGCATCACAGCTTGGCGCCCTGGGCTATTTCCTCTTCCAACGCATTTATCTGTTTTACCAAACTCTCCTTCTCCAGCCTGGTTATTTCGAGGTAATAAGAGAGAAGATCTTCATTGTCTTCACTGCTTAAAAACTGCTGCTCCTCCTCCAGAATCTGCACCAGCTCCTCCGTTAATGCATCCACTTTATCCTGCAGCTCCCAGCAGGCCACAGGCTCCCCTTCAAGGCTAAAAAAAAAAACAAAAACAAAAAAAAAAAAATAAAAAAAATACTAAAAATAAAAAAAGTTATAAAAATAAAAGTGTTTGAACTGAGAGAGGAGAAACACCCGAATTAAAATTCTCTCTTCGCAGGAGCAAAGCACCAAGACAAAAGTCACTGTACGAGGCAGAGAAATAATAATTTAAATAACGAAGAATAAAAAATTGAGCTCACTGCGCCCCGGCTCCAAGGCTGCTCCTTCCGCTGCTGCTCGGGGGGTGAAGGAAATTCTCTTTTTTCTTCCCCAGCCATTTGTTGTTGAGCGACTCCTCAGCTTTCACGCGGAGCACGACGTCCTTCGGGGCCCCAGGAGTGGAGAAAAATGTCAATTTTCAAAGCCTTGCTGCGGGTTTTTAAAATGTGTTTTCATGCTGTTGCTGTTAATGCTGACTCAATTTATTAAATAAAGTTCAATTTATTACATGAAGTTCAATTTATTAAAGTTCATTTTATTAAGTAAAGTTCAATTTATTACACGAATTTGAGTTTATTAAATAAAGTTCAATTTATTACACGAAGTTCAATTTATTAAATAAAGTTCAATTTATTACACGAAGTTGAGTTTATTAAATAAAGCTCAATTTATTACATGAAGTTCAATTTATTAAAGTTCATTTTATTAAATAAAGTTCAATTTATTACACGAATTTGAGTTTATTAAATAAAGTTCAATTTATTACACGTAGTTCAATTTATTACACGAAGTTGAGTTTATTAAATAAAGCTCAATTTATTACATGAAGCTCAATTTATTACATGAAGTTCAATTTATTAAAGTTCATTTTATTAAATAAAGTTCAATTTATTACACGAATTTGAGTTTATTAAATAAAGTTCAATTTATTACACGTAGTTCAATTTATTACATGAAGTTCAATTTATTAAATAAAGTTCAATTTATTACACGAAGTTGAGTTTATTAAATAAAGTTCAATTTATTACACAAAGTTCAATTTATTAAAGTTCAATTTATTACATGAAGTTCAATTTATTAAAGTTCAATTTGTTATGTAAAGTTCAATTTATTATGTAAAGTTCAATTTATTACACGAAGTTGAGTTTATTAAATAAAGCTCAATTTATTACATGAAGTTCAATTTATTAAAGTTCATTTTATTAAGTAAAGTTCAATTTATTACACGAAGTTGAGTTTATTAAAGTTCAATTTATTACACAAAGTTCAATTTATTAAAGTTCAATTTATTACATGAAGTTCAATTTATTAAAGTTCAATTTGTTATGTAAAGTTCAATTTATTATGTGAAGTTCAATTTATTACAACAAGTTGAGTTTATTAAATAAAGCTCAATTTATTACACGAAGTTCAATTTATTAAAGTTCAATTTATTAAATAAAGTTCAATTTATTAAAGTTCAATTTATTAAATAAAGTTCAATTTATAACACGAAGTTGAGTTTATTAAATAAAGTTCAATTTATTACAGAAAGTTCAATTTATTACGTAAAGTTCAATTTATTTCATAAAGTTCAAATTTTTTTCATTTCATTTTTGGGGGATTTTCCTTTTGGAGGATTTTTTTGGGTTTTTTTTGGTTCTTTCTGTGTTTCTTTTTCTTTTATCTGTTTCTTTTTGTTTTGTTTTTGGTTTTGGGTTTTTGTTCTTTTTGGGGTTTTTTGTTGTGTTTTTTTTTGTTTTTTTTTTGTTTGTGTTTGTTTTTTGCGTTTTTTGGGTTTTTTGGGTTTTGTTTTTTTATTGTTTCGGTTTTTTGTTTGTTTTTGGTTTTTTGTTTTGTTTTTGTTTTTTTGTTTTGTTTTTGTTTTTTTTGTTTTGTTTTTGTTTTTTTGTTTGTGGTTTTTTATTTTTGGGTTTTTTGTTTTGTTTTTTGTTTTTTTTTATTTTGTTTTTGTATTTTTTGTTTTGTTTTTTGTTTTTTTGGTTTTTTTGTGTGTTTTTTTATTTTTGGGTTTTTTGTTTTGTTTGTTTTTTGATTTGGTTTTTGTTTTTTATATGGTTTTTTGTTTCTTTTTTTGGTTTTGTTTTTTTGTTTCTTTTTATTCTGTTTTTTGTTTTTGTTTTTTTTATTTTTGTTTTTTTTTTGTTGTTATTTTTTTGGGTTTTTTTGCTTTTGTTTTTTTGTTTTTTGGTTGCTCTTTTAGTTCTCTTTCTATTTTTACCTTCTCGAATGCTTCCATGTCTGTGCAGCTTTTCACTCTGGCTTGCAGAAGTTGGGAGATCAGATCCATTTCCCCTGCGCTGAGCGGCTCCTCCTTGAGCAGCGTCTCCTCCATCGGCTGCGATTTCTGTCCCTGGGCAGCTGCTGGGAGCCGCAGCCTGAGGGAGAGCAGCTCACCCAGACAGGCCCGCAGAGCCTGCGGGAATTCAAATAAAAACCTCCAGAAAAGGTTTGAGAGGCTGCGGGAATTCAAAATAAAAAAATTCAGAAAAGGGTTTGAGAGGCTGCGGGAATTAAAAATAAAAAAATTCAGAAAAGGGTTTGAGAGGCTGCGGGAATTCAAATAAAAACCTTCAGAAAAGGTTTGAGAGACTGCGGGAATTAAAAATAAAAAAATTCAGAAAAGGTTTGAGAGGCTGAGGGAATTAAAAATAAAAAAATTCAGAAAAGGTTTGAGAGGCTGCGGGAATTCAAATAAAAACCTCCAGAAAAGGTTTGAGAGGCTGCGGGAATTAAAAATAAAAAAATTCAGAAAAGGGTTTGAGAGGCTGCGGGAATTCAAATAAAAACCTTCAGAAAAGGTTTGAGAGGCTGCGGGAATTCAAATAAAAACCTCCAGAAAAGGTTTGAGAGGCTGCGGGAATTCAAAATAAAAACCTCCAGAAAAGGTTTGAGAGGCTGCGGGAATTCAAATAAAAACCTCCAGAAAAGGGTTTGAGAGGCTGCGGGAATTAAAAATAAAAACCTTCAGAAAAGGTTTGAGAGGCTGCGGGAATTCAAAATAAAAAAATACAGAAAAGGGTTTGAGAGACTGCGGGAATTCAAATAAAAACCTCCAGAAAAGGTTTGAGAGGCTGCGGGAATTCAAATAAAAACCTCCAGAAAAGGTTTGAGAGGCTGCGGGAATTCAAAATAAAAACCTCCAGAAAAGGTTTGAGAGGCTGCGGGAATTCAAATAAAAACCTTCTGCCGGAAATTAAAATAAAAATCATTAGCAAAGGTTTGAGAGGCTGCATCGCCCCAGGGGCTGCAGGGGGAAAACTCCAATTCCTGCTTCATTTTCCAATGAATTTCTCTGTGTCCTCAGCCACAGCTGTGATGATCAGTTTTTTATTTTTTATTTCTTTATTTTTTATTCTTTTATTTTTTAGGTTATTTTTTATTTTTTATTTTATTTTTTATTTTTTATTTTTTATTTTTATTTTTTTTATTTTATATTTTTTATTTTTTTATTTTTTAGGTTACTTTTTATTTTTTATTTTTTATTTTATATTTTATTTTTTATTTTTTATTTTATTTTTTATTTTTTATTTTTTATTTTTTATTCTTTTATTCTTTTATTATTTTGTTTTTTATTTTTTATTATTTTTTATTTTTTATTTTTTATTATTTTTTTAATTTATTATTTTTTATTACTTTATTTTTATTTTTTATTTTTTTATTATTTTTTAATTTTTATTTTTTATTTTGCCTTTTGTAATTTGTAATTTGTAATTTTGCATTTTTTATTTTGTAATTTTGTATTTTTTATTTTGTAATTTTGTATTTTTTATTTTGTATTTTGTAATTTGTAATTTTGCATTTTTTTATTTTGTAATTTTGTATTTTTTATTTTGTATTTTGTAATTTGTAATTTTGCATTTTTTTATTTTGTAATTTTGTATTTTTTATTTTGTAATCTTGTATTTTTTTATTTTGTATTTTGTATTTTTTATTTTGTATGTTGTATTTTTTATGTTGTATTTTTTATGTTGTATTTTTTATTTGTATTTTTTATTTTGTATGTTGTATTTTGTATTTTTGTATTTTTTATATTGTGTTTTTCTATTTTTTATTTAGTATTTTTTATTTTGTAATTTTGTATTTTTTATTTTGTATTTTTGTATTTTTTAATTTTTTATTTTGTATTTTTTATTTTGTATTTTTTATTTTGCATTTTTGTATTTTTAATTTTTTATTTCTGTATTTTGTATCTTTTATTTTATATTTTTTATTTTATTTTTATTTTTATTTTTATTTTTATTTTTATTTTTATTTTTATTTTTATTTTTATTTTTATTTTTATTTTTATTTATTATTTTTATTTTTATTTTTATTTTTATTTTTATTTTTATTTTTATTTTTATTTATTATTTTTATTTTTATTTATTATTTTTATTTTTATTTTTATTTATTATTTTTATTTTTATTTTTATTTCTTTTTCTGCTGTATTTTCCCATTTCCTACCAGTCTGAGGGTTAAGATGAAACTGTCTTATTTTTATTTATTTCTTTTTTTCCTCAGTTCTGCCAGCTAACCAACCCTTCATTTCTCCAACCTTTCGTTTTTGATCAGGAATGAGTTAAATGTGGTTGTTACCTGGTGGAAAAGGCTCAGGTAAAGGGGGTTGCTGTCGTGGCTCAGGTCCCCAGCAGTGACACGAGCCAAGCCGTGCACGAGAACCAGCAGGAAACCTCCCCCAGAGCCCAGGCAATCCCTCAGGATGAAGAGTTTCTTCTTGGAATGCTGAGAAAATAAAAATAAAAATTCAAAAAAAAAAAAAAAAATTTAATATCCCCAGCTGGGATAAGGGCACAGCCAGGATTTGGCTCAGCTGGTGAAAATCTTCCAGTGGTTTAATCCCAATTTTAAGATTCAGATCAGTGCTGGGGGAATTAATTAATTAATTTAATTCATTTCAATGAAATCTAAAGGATTCCTGTTCTCTCTGCTCCAGGCAGGTTTGTATTGATATTTTGTGAACTTTGGAAAAGTTAAAAGAAGAAAAAAAAAAAAAAAACCAAACACTGAATAGGCCGATTTTATAATTTATTTACAGAAATTTGTAATTTAAATATGGTCAGTAAAATGCTGATCCACTGACTCCTGTGAAGGTTTGGTCAAAATGAAACGTGGGAAAACTTGGACGTGAGAGACTGGAAAATCGGAGTTTATTTATGGAATGCGCTTTGGGCGTTAAATGAGGATTTGAAGATTGCTGCGTTAGGTTTGCGCTCGCATATCCGGAGGTTATTAACGCCTGATGATTTCTTCTATAATTTTCTTTTTTATCCCCCCCCCACCCCCGGGAAGCATCAAGCATCCCACGACTCGCACAAAACATTGAATGTTTTTCACTTTGCTTGCCGGCGCTGGAGCTTGATGGACATAACGATATTTCGTGGATGTGGAGGGGGGGCAGACCTGATAAAAGAAAGATTTCCTGAAAGCATCGCCCGGGGCATCGCTCTGGGGGAGGCTGGAGGCAACAGCCAGGGTGATTTCTGGAGCCTGCAAAGAGAAAATGCTGCTGGGAGAACTTCCTGCGCATCGGGGGTTAACGGGACCCGAGTCCTTTTAAAAACCAGCTCTGATTTGCAGGTGGGCGCCAAAAAAAACCAAAAATCCACGTGGGAATGGCAATTGTTTGAAAAACCTTAGGGTTTCGTCTTGCCCGTTGTTTAATTAAGTAAATGAGAGCGTTCTCCAGGCCCGGAGCTTCGGGTGGAGTCACTGCGATTTGTATTTTTATCTTTTTATTTCGCTCTGTACCAAGCAGCCTGGAGATTGCGCCCAGAGCTGCGCTAAAGAGAGAATGACAGAACCCTTTTTCTGAGCTATAAAGGGAATAAATTTTATCACAAAAGGATGCAGTGGGCAGGGATTAATTCTGGATTAATTCCTCATTGATTCCTCTTTGATTCCTGTTCATTCCCCATTGATTCCTTGTTGAATCCCCATTGAATCCCTGTTGATTCCCCATTGATTCCCCGTTGATTCCCCGTTGAATCCCTTGAAACCCCGTTGAATCCCCGTTGATTTTCTTGATTCCCCGTTGATTCCCCGTTGAATCCCCGTTGATTCCCCGTTGAATCCCTTGAATCCCCATTGAATTCCCATTGATTCCCCGTTGAATCCCCGTTGAATCCCCATTGATTCCCCATTGAATCCCCGTTGATTTTCTTGATTCCCCGTTGATTCCCCATTGATTCCCCATTGATTCCCCGTTGAATCCCTTGAAACCCTGTTGAATCCCCATTGATTCCCCGTTCATTCCCCATTGAATCCCCGTTGATTTTCTTGAAACCCTGTTGAATCCCCATTGATTCCCCGTTGATTCCCAGTTCATTCCCCGTTGAATCCCCATTGATTCCCCGTTCATTCCCCGTTGAATCCCCGTTGATTCCCCGTTCATTCCCCGTTGAATCCCTATTGAATCCCCATTGATTCCCCGTTGATTCCCCGTTGAATCCCCGTTGATTCCCCGTTCATTCCCCGTTGAATCCCTATTGAATCCCCATTGATTCCCCGTTGATTCCCCGTTGAATCCCCGTTGATTCCCCGTTCATTCCCCGTTGAATCCCTGTTCATTCCCCGTTCATTCCCCGTTGAATCCCCATTGATTCCCCGTTGAATCCCCGTTGATTCCCCGTTCATTCCCCGTTGAATCCCCATTGATTCCCCGTTCATTCCCCATTGAATCCCCGTTGATTCCCTGTTCATTCCCCGTTTCCTAAGAGCTGTGCTTGAGAAACACCAAATGTGAGAACTCAGCGTGGATCTTGTGGACTTGAGAGCAATTGTGGAGAAAAACAGGAGTGGAATTCAATTCCTGCTGCTCGTCCTCTGATTGATTTTAATTTGGCAAATTGATTTTTAACCTGGTAAACACCTGCTGGCTGAGGAGTGTTTTGGTTGTAAATTTTTGCTGGTTCTCAGTGCTTTAAAGCCTTACTTTAATGTGAAATGTGAGGAACTGCAGGATGGAGAGGCCGTACTGGAACACCACAAATTCCCTGGGAGAAAGGGCTGCAGGATCCACTGCTGTCAGCTCCCCTTCCGGAGCACTGCTTTCTGCTGCAAGAACAGTAGAACTTAATTCGATTAATTAATCTCCACCCGCTTTTTTTTTTTTTCCTTTCCTTTGTCCGAGAGGTAACAGCGCGGCGCGAGCGGATAAAGCGCTGCATTTCTCATCTTTATTTCAATATTTCACAAAGCAACACGAATCCCTGTGGATGCATTGTGAATTATTATAAGGATAATAATGGAAGAGAGGCCCAAAACTTGAATTTTCCTAGAGAAACAACTCATAATCAAGGTCTGGGAAAATGCCATTAGAGCTGATCAGCAGAAAATTCAGATTATTTGGGTGCTGAGTCGTTCTCCTTCCCTGCTAGAGGGAATAAATGAGGTTTTTTTGTGCAGCTCCCTCAAGGATGAAGCAGAAATCTCCCAATTTTACCCAAATCTGTCTGGTTTTTGAGAAGGAAAAGAGGTAAAATTTACTTTTCTGCAGCCTTTGGCTCTGTCCCAGCCCAGCTGCCCCCGCGTGCCTTCGGAGCTCATCGTTCACGTCCATCAGGAGGCCGAGGAGAAGAGAGGGGCTTGGACACTTCATTCCATCCCCTGCGTGAAGAGAGACACAAACGTTCTTTTTCTCAGACAATTTCTCACCAGGTTTTTCTGAGCAAACCTTTGTCGGGTGAGACGGTGGCAGGAAAAGAAAGGGGGAAAATAATTCAATTTTTTTCTTTTTTTTTTCCAAATTTTCAAAATTCAATTTATTATTATTTTTTTTTTTTTTTTTTCTTTTTGTACCTTGCAGGGGACGTTCTGCGAGCTGAGGGTTCAGCAGGGTGATCCTGGATGCCATCAGGTGCTCTGCCTGCTTCAGCACCTTGATACCTGCGAGAAAAAAAAAAAAAAAAAAAAAAAATTTCCAGGAGCTACCTGGCAGAATTCCAGAGGGGATTTTTGAATTTTTGAGCTAATTTTTGAATCTTCCCGCTCAGCACCCAGGCCTCGGTTTAAAAATGAACTGTCAGGATTAAAAGCTGTGATTTTTAATTTTTTTTTTAATTTTTTTTTTTTTTTAGCGAATATCTAATTTTTGGAAGAGGTTTAACGATGCACGAGGGAATCTCTCCCCTGTTCACTTCCATCAGGGACCCTTGGGTAATTCGACAACACCAAAACCTCATCAAACCCTGATCCCTAATTAATGAAATTATTAAATTGATGAAATCCCGTGACTCACTCCTAGTCAGGAACAGCAGGAGCGGATCCTCCGCCGTGGGATGCGTGCCTGGAATTTGGGAATTCTGCTGCATTTTCCCTTTTTCCTCTCCTGGTCTCGTTGTCCGCCCGCGCTCCTCCAGCAGGAAATCCTGCGCCAAGGAAGATTCCATCTCGGCGCCCTCCTCCATGCAGCTCTGCAAGGAAAAGGGAGGGAAGAGCAGTCCCGGGAAAAGCTCCGCGATTTCCCGGACTCTGAGGATGAGCTTCTGGTCCAGAGCCCCGGGCCTCACAATCAGCAAAAAAAAACAACTTCAAAAACCCCTAAACTGCTCATTTTGGGCACGAGCTCCTCTTTGGAACTCTTCTTCTCCTCTCCCTTCCCAATTTCTTCAAGTCTCACATTCCTGGTCTCGACTTTCAACCGTTTTCCTCACGTATAAATGATATTTATATTATATTCCTATGTATATTCACATGGAAATGTGAATTTCTCCATTCAGGACAGCTGCAGTCGGGATCTCATTAACGTTATACCATTAATTAGTTTTATTTCCTGTGCTTATTAACATTGTACCATTAATTAATTTTATTTCCTGTGCTTATTAACATTGTACCATTAATTAGTTTTATTTCCTGTGCTTATTAACATTGTACCATTAATTAATTTTATTTCCTGTGCTTATTAACATTGTACCATTAATTAATTTTATTTCCTGTGCTTATTAACATTGTACCATTAATTAATTTTATTTCCTGTGCTTACTCAATGTTAATATTATACCATTCATTTGATGTGCTGTGCATATTCAATATTAACATCATACCGTTAATTTTATTGATTTAATATTCAATATTAACGTTATACCAGTAATTTGATTGATTTAATATTCAATATTAACATCATACCGTTAATTTGATTGATTTAATATTCAATATTAACATTATATCATTAATTATATTTCCTGTGCATATTCAATATTAACATTATACCGTTAATTTTATTAATTTAATATTCATTATTAACATTATACCAGTAATTTGATTGATTTAATATTCAATATTAAAATTATATCATTAATTTTATTTCCTGTGCATATTCAATGTTAATATTATACCATTAATTTGATTAATTTAATATTCAATATTAACATTATATAATTAATTTTACTAGCTTAATATTCATTATTAACATTATACCATTAATATGATTGATTTAATATTCAATATTAACATTATATAATTAATTATATTTCCTGTGCATATTCAATATTAACATTATACCATTAATATGATTGATTTAATATTCAATATTAACATTATATAATTAATTTAATGTCCTGTGCATATTCAGTATTAACATTGATTGATTTAATATTCAATATTAATATTATATCATTAATTTTATTAACTTAATATTCGTTATTAATATTATACCGTTAATATGATTGATTTAATATTCAATATTAACATTATATAATTAATTTAATGTCCTGTGCATATTCAATATTAACATTATACCGTTAATTTGATTAACTTAATATTCATTATTAACATTATACCATTAATTTGATTGATTTAATATTCAATATTAACATTATACCATTAATGTTATTTCCTTTGCATATTCAATATTAACATTATACCATTAATTTTGTTAATTTAATATTCAATATTAACATTATACCATTAATTAATTTTATGTCCTGAGCACAACCAATTAAAAACCATTCAGGATTTGGGTTTTTTTCGAACCTGAAAAGGATCAAAACTCTTTGAAATGTTCTTTTTTTTCTTTTCCAGGAAGTGCTTGAGCGTTCTCATTTTCTGCTCTCTGAATTCTTTCACTTCTTTGGTTGTGATGTTTGCATAGTCCACAAACTGGAAATGAAATAATAATAATAGTAATAATAGTAATAATAGTAATAATAATAATAATAACAATAATAATAACAATAATAATAATTATAACAATAACAACAATAACAATAACAATAATAATAACAACAATAATAATAACAATAATAACAATAATAATAACAATAACAATAATTATAACAATAATAATAATAACAATAATAATAATAACAATAATAACAATAACAATAAGAATAACAATAACAAAATAATAATAATAATAATAATAATAATAATAATAATAATAATAATAATAATAACAATAATAATTATAACAATAATAACAATAACAATAATAATAATAACAACAATAATAATAACAATAATAACAATAATAATAACAATAACAATAATTATAACAATAATAATAATAACAATAATAATAATAACAATAATAACAATAACAATAAGAATAACAATAACAAAATAATAATAATAATAATAATAATAATAATAATAATAATAATAGCAATAATAATAATAGTAATAATAATAACAATAATAACAACAACAATAATAATTATAACAATAATAACAATAACAATAACAATAACAATAACAGTAATAATAATAATAATAATAATAATAATAATAATAATAATAATAAATTTAAAAATCCCTAAAATATTTTGGGAATTTTTTTGATGCTTCACAAAGCAAGAATAACAACTATTATTTAATTATTTATTTATTATTTATATATATTTTTTAAAATTTACTTCATCATTTATTATTTTCTCGATAAGAACGCCGAGCGACACATTTGAAACTTCAAACTTTTAAAATTGAAATTTTATTTTTTTACCTCCCTCTCGCAGCTTTTTAAGCTTCTGACGATTTCTTTGTAGCGGTTTTCTCTCAGCTCTAATAATCTCACAGCTTTTAGAAATTCCAGCACTAAAAAAAAATATTCAGTGTTGTCCTGCAGGAGCTGCAAAATGTCCCTGGTGTCCCCATCCCTGGAAAAATCCTGCAAGGTGAAATTCATGTGAAATTTAATTTAATTGTGAGTGGATTTAAAATAAATTAATTTTAAAAAAAATTAAAAAAAAAAAAAAAGTGGAAATTTGGGAAAAGATTTTTTTTTTATTTATGTGTTTTTATATTTTTTATATTTATGTATTCATAGATAAATGTATGTATATATTTGCATTTATCCTTTTTTCTAATTTTCTATTTCTATATATTTTTATATTTTTATTTCTCATTTTTTTATATTTTATTTTTCTACTTTTCTATTTTTCTATTTTTTTGTTTTCTATTTCTCTGTTTTTCCGTTTTTCAATTTTTCTATTTCTATTTTTCTATTTTCCTATTTTCTTTCTATTTTTCTCTTTCTATTTTTATATTATTTCTATTTTTCTATTTTCCTATTTTCTTTCTATTTTTCTCTTTCTATTTTTCTATTTCTCTATTTCTATTTTTCTATTTTCTTTCTATTTTTCTATTTTTCTATTATTTCTATTTTCCTATTTTCTTTCTATTTTTCTCTTTCTATTTTTCTATTTTTTTTCTATTTTTTTTCTATTTTTCTCTTTCTATTTTTCTATTTTTTTTCTATTTTTCTCTTTCTATTTTTCTATTTTTCTATTATTTCTATTTTTCTATTTTCCTATTTTCTTTCTATTTTTCCCTATTTTTTTTCTGTTTATATTTATATTTTTCAATTTTTCTATGTTTATATTTATATTTTTATGTTTATTTTTATATTTATATTCTCATTTCAAAATCCTCGTTTAAAAGCCATAAAAGGGGTTTAAAATCCTCAAAAATGGGGTTTAAAATCCTCATTTAAATGGGGTTTAAAAATCCTCGTTTAAATCCCATCAATGGGGTTTAAAATCCTCGTTTAAGTTCCACAAATAGAGTTTAAAATCCTTGTAAATGAGGTTAAAAATCCTCAAAAATGGGGTTTAAAATCCTCGTTTAAAAGCCATAAAAGGGGTTTAAAATCCTCAAAAATGGGGTTTAAAATCCTCGTTTAAAAGCCATAAAAGGGGTTTAAAATCCTCATAAATGGGGTTCAAAATCCTCATTGAAATGCCATAAATAGAGTTTAAAATCCTCAAAAATGGGGTTTAAAATCCTCGTTTAAATCCCATCAATGGGGTTTAAAATCCTCAAAAATGGGGTTTAAAATCCTCGTTTAAATCCCATCAATGAGGTTTATAATCCTCAAAAATGGGGTTTAAAATCCTCGTTTAAATTCCATAAATAGAGTTTAAAATCCTCGTAAATGGGGTTTAAAATCCTCATAAATGAGATTTAAAATCCTCGTTTAAGTTCCATAAATAGAGTTTAAAATCCTTGTAATTGGGGTTTAAAATCCTCATAAATGGGATTTAAAATCCTCGTTTAAGTTCCATAAATAGAGTTTAAAATCCTCGTAAATGGGGTTTAAAATCCTCAAAAATGGGGTTTAAAATCCTCGTTTAAATGCCATAAATGGGGTTTAAAATCCTCGTTTAAATCCCATCAATGGGGTTTAAAATCCTCGTTTAAATTCCATAAATAGAGTTTAAAATCCTTGTAAATGGGGTTTAAAATCCTCATAAATGGGGTTTAAAATTCTCGTTTAAATTCCATAAATAGAGTTTAAAATCCTTGTAAATGGGGTTAAAAATCCTCAAAAATGGGGTTTAAAATCCTCGTTTAAATCCCATCAATGGGGTTTAAAATCCTCAAAAATGGGGTTTAAAATCCTCGTTTAAATTCCATAAATAGAGTTTAAAATCCTCGTAAATGGGGTTTAAAATCCTCATAAATGGGATTTAAAATCCTCATAAATGGGATTTAAAATCCTCGTTTAAATTCCATAAATAGAGTTTAAAATCCTTGTAAATGGGGTTTAAAATCCTCATAAATGGGATTTTAAATCCTCGTTTAAGTTCCATAAATAGAGTTTAAAATCCTTGTAAATGGGGTTTAAAATCCTCAAAAATGGGGTTTAAAATCCTCGTTTAAATCCCATCAATGGGGTTTAAAATCCTCATAAATGGCGTTCAAAATCCTCATTGAAATGCCATAAATAGCGTTTAAAATCCTTTTTTAAACACCACCAGCGGGATTAAATACCCAAAAATTCCCGAAAACCTTCTCGACCCTTAACCCCACGAGAGAAACAAACAAAAAAAAAATAAAATAAAATAAAATTCTGATTTATTTCCTCCTCGCCTCGCCGCAATCTTTCCTATTTTCATTTCCTCCCTCTAAATTTCCTTCTTGCTTCAATTCCTCCCGAGCAACGCGGGGAAAACTGAAAGGATCCGAGGCAGGAAAAGGGAAAACCTTCATACCCCAATATTTTGGTGGAATTTTGGGGTCGATTCCCAGGAGCAGCGGAGCGCGGCCTCCGCCCGCGGCCTCCGCCAGATGTGGAGCGGCTTCTCCAGATGTGGCCGCTGCCAGCGGTGCGCCAGGAGGAGGGACCTGCCAGATGTGAACAGCTGGAGGGTCGGGAACCCCATGGGGCGCCCCGAAATCTACACCCCGAGGGGAGCGTGACAAAAACAACAACAACAACAACAACAACAAACAAAAATAATAACGGGATTAAAAGGCATGGAAATGGCCCCAAAAAATAATGGGTTTAAAAGAAAATGTCCTAAAATAATGGGATTAAAAGGCATGGAAATGGCCCCAAAAAATAATGGGTTTAAAAGAAAATGTCCTAAAATAATGGGTTTAAGTCCCCAAAAAATAATGGGTTTAAAAGAAAATGTCCAATAAATAATGGGTTTAAAATAAAACGTCCCATAAATAATGGGTTTAAATCCCCAAAAAATAATGGGTTTAAAATAAAATGTCCCATAAATAATGGGTTTAAAATAAAATGTCCAATAAATAATGGGTTTAAGTCCCCAAAAAATAATGGGTTTAAAATAAAATGTCCTAAAAATAATGGGTTTAAAACGCATGGAAATGGCCCCAAAAAATAATGGGTTTAAAATAAAATGTCCCATAAATAATGGGTTTAAAATAAAATGTCCAATAAATAATGGGTTTAATATAAAATGTCCTAAAATAATGGGTTTAAAAGGCATGGAAATGGCCCCAAAAAATAATGGGTTTAAAAGAAAATGTCCTAAAATTATGGGATTAAAAGGCATGGAAATGGCCCCAAAAAATAATGAGTTTAAAAGAAAATGTCCTAAAAATAATGGGTTTAAAAGGCATGGAAATGGCCCCAAAAAATAATGGGTTTAAAAGAAAATGTCCTAAAAATAATGGGATTAAAAGGCATGGAAATGGCCCCAAAAAATAATGGGTTTAAAATAAAACGTCCCATAAATAATGGGTTTAAGTCCCAAAAAAATAATGGGTTTAAAATAAAATGTCCCATAAATAATGGGTTTAAAATAAAATGTCCTAAAATAATGGGTTTAAATCCCCAAAAAATAATGGGTTTAAAATAAAATGTCCAATAAATAATGGGTTTAATATAAAATGTCCTAAAATAATGGGATTAAAAGGCATGGAAATGGCCCCAAAAAATAATGGGTTTAAAATAAAATGTTCCATAAATAATGGGTTTAAAATAAAATGTCCAATAAATAATGGGTTTAAGTCCCCAAAAAATAATGGGTTTAAAAGAAAATGTCCTAAAAATAATGGGTTTAAAACGCATGGAAATGGCCCCCAAAAATAAAATGGGTTTAAAATAAAATGTCCCATAAATAATGGGTTTAAAATAAAATGTCCTAAAATAATGGGTTTAAATCCCCAAAAAATAATGGGTTTAAAATAAAATGTCCTAAAAATAATGGGATTAAAAAGCATGGAAATGGCCCCCAAAAATAATGGGTTTAAAATAAAATGTCCAATAAATAATGGGTTTAATATAAAATGTCCTAAAATAATGGGATTAAAAGGCATGGAAATGGCCCCAAAAAATAATGGGTTTAAAAGAAAATGTCCTAAAATAATGGGATTAAAAGGCATGGAAATGGCCCCCAAAAATAATGGGTTTAAAATAAAATGTCCAATAAATAATGGGTTTAATATAAAATGTCCTAAAATAATGGGATTAAAAGGCATGGAAATGGCCCCAAAAAATAATGGGTTTAAAAGAAAATGTCCTAAAATAATGGGTTTAAGTCCCCAAAAATAATGGGTTTAAAATAAAATGTCCCATAAATAATGGGTTTAAGTCCCCAAAAATAATGGGTTTAAAATAAAATGTCTTCCAAATAATGTATTTAAAATCCATTAAAATGTCTTTAAAATAAGGTATTTAAAATACATCAAAACGCCTTTAAAATAATGCATTTAAAATGAAATGTCCTACAAAAAATGTATTTAAATACATTAAAATGTCGTTAAAATAATGTATTTAAATACATTAAAATGCCTTTAAAATAATGGATTTAAATTCATTAAAAAGCCTTTAAAATAATGGATTTATTTCATTAAAATGCCTTTAAAATAATGGATTTAAATTCATTAAAACGCCTTTAAAATAATGGATTTAAAATGAAATATCCTACAAAATATGTATTTAAATACATTAAAATGTCGTTAAAATAATGGATTTAAATACATTAAAATGCCTTTAAAATAATGGATTTAAATACATTAAAATGTCTTTAAAATAATGGATTTAAATACATTAAAATGTCTTTAAAATAATGGATTTAAAATGAAATATCCTACAAAATATGTATTTAAATACATTAAAATGTCGTTAAAATAATGGATTTAAATACATTTAAATGCCTTTAAAATAATGTATTTAAATACATTAAAACGCCTTTAAAATAATGGATTTAAATTCATTAAATGTCTTTAAAATAATGGATTTAAATACATTAAAATGTCTTTAAAATAATGGATTTAAAATGAAATATCCTACAAAAAATGTATTTAAATACATTAAAATGTCGTTAAAATAAAGTATTTAAATATATTAAAACGTCTTTAAAATAATGTATTTAAATACATTAAATGTCTTTAAAATAATGGATTTAAAATTAAATGTCCTACAAAAAATGTATTTAAATACGTTAAAGTGATGTATTTAAATTCATTAAAAAGCCTTTAAAATAATGGATTTAAAATGAAATATCCTACAAATAATGGGTTTAAAATACATTAAAACGTCTTAAAAATAATGGATTTAAATTCATTAAAACGCCTTTAAAATAATGGATTTAAATTCATTAAAACGCCTTTAAAATAATGGATTTAAATTCATTAAAACGCCTTTAAAATAATGGATTTAAATACATTAAATGTCTTTAAAATAATGGATTTAAATTCATTAAACGTCTTAAAAATA